>NW_015167662.1:82450-115602 GCF_001447785.1 Gekko japonicus
TTTGCTCCGCAGCACTGGGCTGTAGGGACGGATCGGGGACGGGTGCGCGCCGATTCCCAGATGTTGCGGTGAGATTGTGCCCGTTTGCTGCGCCCCCAATCCTTCCCTCTTCCGGCCCAAAACCTCCCGTGTGACCGGGGCCATCTTCTATTTAGAAAATCTCTATGCTGCCTTCACAGAGAAGCTGCTTGAAGCACCCAGAATGTGTTGGATCTGCTGCAAAGCAGTGGAGCCTTTAAGATCCACCAAGTTTCCCCCTTGGCCCCTCCCCTTAACCACCTCACCTGAATAAATTATGGAAACAAGTAATGTGATAGCTTTATGACAGCTGGAGTCTATGGGCCCCTGGGGTGATCAGGGTCCCTGGAATTTTATCCCCCACTCTTGTCAGCTCTCGCAGGCAAGTGGGTCTATTCCAAGTTGCCAACTCTGGGTTGGAAAATTCCTGGAGGTTTGAGGGTGCAGCCTGGTGAGGGGAAGGACTTCAAATGGGTACAGTGCCATAGTCCACTCACCAAAGCAGCCATTTTCTCCAGGCGGACTGATCTGTGTAGTCTGGATATAAGTTGTAATTCCAGGAAATCTCCAGGCCACACTATTCAGAGATAAAGCTAATAAAAGTAATTAAGATGTTTTAATGTGAAAACAGATGGTCAGAGCTCCAGCATGCATGTCTGCTAAAATATGAAACAGAATAAAGGTTGCTGTTTTTCCCTAGTACCAAACAAAGGAGAAGCAAAACAGCAAAGCACCTATCTTGGGGTAATGATCACTAACAACTTTAACTAGTTTTGATTGTGTGAATGCATGTATTTTCTGATAACTATCCTGTTTTGTCCCTGGTTTTGAATTATGAACAATTTGGGGGAATAGTTTTTAAAAAATGTTGTTACTGTTCTCATTTGAGTTAGTTCTCATTCCAGTGGATGTTTATCCACTGGAATGCTTGGTCAGCCCCCCGCCCCACCCCTGATCTCTAGACATTAGATTCATCTTTGTCCTAATATAGGTCTACCTTTGCCCTAAGGCATCATCTGGTTCATAACTGACTATTTCACACAATGCAGCTGAGACACATTGGAACTTTTAATTTGAATAACACATAACATACTTATGTTTTTACTAATACAACAATATTTGGCTGCATTTGGACATCCCAACAAGCTCCAATTAAGCTGAAATTGGTGTGTGAATGCAGCTTGTTGCCAGGCTCACATACGTACCTCCCTTCCTCTCCCCCCCCCCCCCCAGAAGTGCAATTAGGGATATTGGGCTTGAAACAAACTGAAGTTCCTTACGACATTCAAAGGCAGGCATCTGGCACAATCTCTGTTTAATTGGACATCTCTCTGTGACATCTTAATATACCCAAAAATCATGTGACCAGGTTAAGTCATTTTGGGCTGTCTAAAGAGAAAACACCTATGCACTGCTGCTCTTTCATTTCTTTTCATTACGCAGACAGAAAATGTTGCTAAATATGCTGGAGTTGCTGCAGAATAACCACATGTATTATGAAAGTAAAAATCCTATTAAACATTTAGGAGGAAGTTTTATACCCCGCCCTTCACTCAGATTCTCAGAGAGGCTTACAATCTCCTTCCCTTCTTCCCTTTACAACAGACACCCTGTAAGGCCGGTGGGGCTGAGAGAACTCTGAGAGAACTGCTCTTGAGGGAACAGCTCTGAGAGAACTGTGACTGACCCAAGGTCACCCAGCTGGCTGCATGTGGAGGAGTGGGAAATCAAACCCAGTTCTCAAGATTACAGTCCACCACTCTTAATCACTACACCAAACTGACTCTCAGGCCATTAGTTTATCAAGGTTGGTATTGCCTGCTCTAACTGGCAGAAGCTCTCCAAGGTCTCATGTACAGATCTCTCACCTCACCTACTGCCTTTTAACTAAAGATACTGGGGATCTGCATGCACAGCAGATGCTCAACCACTGGGCCATGGCCCCTCCCTAAAAAGCCAGTGCAGGACAACCTGTTGAACAGTAAATTAGTGCTATCTACAACTGATGGAAAGGGAACCTTCAGTAAAGTGCAATAGTGGCGAGGATGGAACTGCTACAATTAAGTGTGTCCCTATTTCAATCTGTGGACTATCAGAGCATATGCACAAGTCATAGGTATTCCACTAAACCATAAAGATGCAATATGAGTTAATGAGAGGGTCCACAAAACAAGAGAAAAGTTGACAACAGCACTCAGTATGGGAACCATGGGAACCAGCTCTTGAAGGGGGGAGGGGAGTGATGTATTTAAGTTGGAGATGTGCTGTTGAAATGCATCAAAGCATGCATCAAGTTAACCAAAACAATTTTTGATGGAAAACGCTTCTTCCAGCTCTGCAGAGAAGGATGGGTGCAGTACCAGCTCTAGCTTACTTAAACAAATTGCAACAGCAGCTGCTCTGAGAGCTGACTGTGGAGACCATTTTGGGCCACAACAAAAGCCAAGAGCAAATGTGTGCCAGGAATCTTATCAAGCAGTACCCAATCTGTAGGTTATTACTCGAGTGCTCTACTATACAGAAAAGACTGTATAGTATAGGGGGAGTTTGAGGTGCAGAATGGAGTGAGGTCCAATCAGCTTCCATATGCAAATAATCTTGAAATGCTGGCCTAATCAGAGAAGAGTGGCCTAGGCTGCAGTGGGTGGGAGAGAAGGGCAGACCCAGCACCCATCCAATGCCAATTACTCTTGAGTGGCAGTTCATCTGCCAACAGGTGATGCAGTACTCCTCAAGGACCAATGGGAAAGCATGGAATCATGAATAAATTACTAAGCCATCTGTCCCTTATATATAAAGCCGTAGTGGGGCACAACGTTCCAATGCACACCAACAGTGTTTGGAGGCTTGAACTGTCAGTCAGAAGACGCTGGCTGGGTTGGCTGGCTGCTTTGTGTAGTCCCGCCCATGTCAGCCCCGGCCAGCGTGTTCAGCTGAGTCCGCTCTGGGCCTCTGACAGGAGAGGACCATCTGCAGACTGAGTGCAGGGATGGGGCTTCTACGGCTTGGCCGCTTCAGTCCACTCTTCTCTGATTGGGCCAGGATTTCAAGGTCATTTGCATATGGAAGCTGATTGGACTTCAAGATTGGGGGGGCAAGGCGGGCGACGGAAGGCCGATGCCTCCGTTGCCCGGCCCTCTACAGAATCCACCCCCCAAACCTCCAGGTATTTCCCTCCTTAGAGCTGGCAACCCTACATTCCCCTCAGTGCCTGTTGGTAGGCAACTAAGCTTGGTCCTGTCACCTACTTTGGCCTTTGGGAGAAAACACATTGGGGCCAATCCTGATAGGGTTGCCAACTCCAGATGGGAAATTCCTGGAGACTTGAGGGATGGAGCCTGAAGAGGGTGAGGTTTGAGGAGGGGTGGGACCTCAGACAGGTACACTGCCATAGACTCCACCCTCCAAACCAGTCAGTCTCACATAGGGAACCATTGTTGCCAATCTCCAGGTGAGGGCTGGAGAGCACTCAGTATTACAACTGTTCTGCAGAAGGGAGGGCAGAAGTCAGCTGAAGTCAAAGGGGCAGATAATGGTAGGTTGGTGGCTAGCTGGGAAGGAGATGGGGTTGCCAACTACATGCTGACAAATTCCTGGGGATTTGAGGGGTGGAGCCTGGAGAGGGTGGGGTTTGCAGAGGGGTGGGACCTCAGACAGGTAGAATGCCATAGACTCCACCCTCCAAACCAGCCATTTTGTCCTGGGTAACAATTGTTGCCAATCTCCAGGTGAGGGCTAGAGATCACTCAAAATTACAACTGCTCTTCAGGTAGCAGAGATCAGTTCCTCTGGGAAAACAGTGGACTCTGTCATTATACCCTGCTGAGGTCGCCACAGCAAATTGACACTGTTTGCCCAAAGCCAGAGCACTCTCCCAGAGCTTCTTTCTAGATCTCGTATTTATTTCCACAACGGACCTTATTCCTAGTATATATATATGTATATGATGAAGCATCTGTTGGAGTGAGCGACTCAGCATGCCTGGACATAGTGAGAGGGGCACTACATTACTCTAAGTGTGTATAGGTGTTATCTCCTTGAATGGGATGCCTCTCTTTGTCTTAACCTGGGAGCTGCCCTCTGACCCCTCCTCTCTCTCTGTGTGTGAGTTCTTTGTTCTTCCCATTATCCACATGGCTTTTCAAGGAGTCACACATCTCTACAGGTTTCTCCTATAGAAATAATGCCTTCATACTCTTGAACACATGATTCTGGAACAGCTGGCCACTTGTGGTTGGGAAAGTACTCTTTAGATTAGGCTTTTCTCTCTCCTGCAACCTGAATATGAACTGAAGCTACTTGAATAAATGTAGATTTTTACTATTTGTAATATACTTCCTGGGAGATCTATTTCCTGCACTCAATATCACGCTTCTGTGACTAAGCAGACTTTGCTGTATTAACCAAATATCCCAATAAGCATCGTCTATCCATGCTGTCATTGCTAATGAAATTGTCTCATTGAGGGATTACCACATTGAAGAAATACAGAACCAGGACCAATGGCTGTATGCTAGTTTTTAAAAAAAGATGAACTGAAATTTAGGTGGCTTCCACATGGCAAAGATTCCCTCTGTTACTTTCGTTGAGGCTTTGGAAGCAAAGGAATGCACTTGGCAATAAAGGTGGTGGCTCAGAGGTTAAGATGCTGAGCTGCAGACCAGAAGGTCTGTAGTTCAGCAGTTCGAGACCCTAGTGTTGCATGACGGAGTGAGCTCCTGTCTCTGGTACCAGCTCCTGCCAGTTCAAAAGCAAGAAATTGCAAGTAGATAAGTAGGTACAGCTTTGGTGGGAAGGTAATAGTGTTCTATGTGCCTTGATGTTTAGTCATGCCGGCCACATGACCATGGAGAAGTCTTCAGACAACGCTGGCTCTTCGGCTTGGAAAAGGAGATAAGCACCGCCCCCTAGAGTCAAATTTGACTGGCTTTCGAGCAAGGGAAACCTTTACCTTTACCTAATTAAAGAACAATCATGTTTCTTTCTAATCTCAAGAGGGAGAAAACTTATTAAAGAATCCCATTCTGTTGCTTTTTAAAAAATCTTATTTTAAATTAACAATTGCCTTTGCCATGGAGAGAAGCCCACGAGAACTGGACTTTCTCTCTCTCTCTCTCTCTTTTATTTTGTTTCCAAAGTGTTTACAGGAAAACGGCAGCTAAATCTCTTCCCTAGGTGATGTGTACTGCTGATGCATCTCAACTTTTTTCTTGCAAAACATGCTGTAAATTTGATTAATACGGTTTAGCTGTAAGAACAAAGCGTGGGGAAGAGGGCATCACAGCCGTCCTGATGCAGCCCCCAGCTCTAATGCGAGTATGGGATACTGAATACATTTGAGAAGAAATTGATTATATAATAACTACAAGTTCTTCTCACTTACACCCACACAGCTTCAGTGACGTCAGCATATGTGAGTAGAGAACTAAGCCTTCCTTATTCATAATATTCACTGTAGCATACATACTTGACACAGCTTCACTGCCTGCCCAATTTAGGTAGGTAGGTAGGTAGTAGGGAGGGAGAGAGGGATAGTTAGACAGACAGACAGACAGACAGACCAGAAAGCGTGCTGTGAGGCACTTCTATATCCTAGGTACATGGAAGGGAACACCCATATTGCATGCAGAATAATAATAATGGACTATAGCATCACAATAGATGTGATACAGGCTCACTGGGGAAAGGATATTCTATCCAATAACACTATCAACTTGTTCTATCATTAAGTAGTCTTCCGGAACCCTTGTGTGAATGCATGAGCACTCAGTTCCTTCTAGGTGAAAAATGTATTTTATTTACATCTTTTTTGGGGGGGATTGAGTTCCTGAAAGATGGGTGGATTTTTTTACTCTACAAATCTACAATAAAATATTATCTATTTAAATCTATAGTAAAATTTTATTTATTTATATTATTTATAGTTTGCTTTTCACTGAGGCTCAAGGTGGATTATACAATATAAACAAATACCAGGGCTATTTTGGGGCAGGAACGCACAGGAATGGAGTTCCGGCTGGCTCCCAAGTTGGCCACGCCCAGCAGGAACTCATTAGCATAATAGGCCACACCCAACAACAGAAACTCATTAGGATTGGCTACATTAGGGGTGTGTGGCCTAACATGCAAAGGAGTTCCTGCTACAAAAAAAGGCCCTGGGTTTTGACAACAGACAAGGTAAACAGAATAACAAGCAAAAGGTGGGTGTGGCTGGATAACCACACTTCTGGTAACATGTGGGTGCGGCCTAATGTGCTAATGAGCTGTGCTGTCGGGGGTGTGGCCCAATATGCTAATGAGTTCCTGCTGTTGGGTGTGGCCTATTATGCTAATGAGTTCCTGCTGGGCTTTTTCTACAAAAAGAGCCCTGGACAATACAAACAGTAGGATGATGCCTCTAATAAGCAATGTAATAGGATGAGGAGTTGCATAAATTCAAAACAGCTGTTGTCTGAACAAAGCCTGTCTTCTAATGATTATATAACCATCCCTACCAGTGGGTGGTGATATTGAACATCAGAGTGCTTGAGTTGGTTTTGTATTGGTTCTAGATGTTGTTCTGTGGAAGCTGACTGTTTAGTAACTGTTTTTAAGATATGTGTTGGAGACCACTTGAAAACCCTTTATTAAGGTTTATTCCTTAAGAAGTGTGTCATAGTATTTATTTATTTACTTATTTACTTTATTTGACTTCTATCCCGCCCTTCCCGCCGCAGCAGGCTCAGGGCAGCTCACATCATTATTACAGGTAAAACAATCTCTCAAGTAAAATTACAGTAAATTAAGTTTAAAACAATACATAAAGTGCATAGTATTAAATACGGCATGTTAAACAACACAGAACATGGTGTTACATTAGTTTTCCTGGGCCATTCTGTTATGATGAAGCCCTGTTTCCTTTATGAAAATGCCCTCCTGAACAATCTAGAATTTTCTGCTTTCTTGAACCTTTGCCTTTTAAAATTATTTACTTATTTATTTATCGCAACAGGCTTCCTATGCATCACACACCAGCCTTTCTTTGAGAGATGGATAGAATGGGACTCCATGGCATATAATATGAACAAATCCCATATTGTGATGAAAACATGGCTCACTTCACAAGACAGCCATGGATGCTCCTGAAAGTTCTGACACACATTTCCGCGCAAACTGTAGGCTGCTAAGTGCACAAGTATACAAGATGTACATGCTGAGCGCCTATGCAAACAACAGTATCCTACCAGCCTTTCTACCCAATCTTGTCCAATTCCCTTCCTTTTGACAGTCTTGGTCCCAGATTTCATTTGTCCATGTGGGCCCCACAGTCCCTGGCATAACCTCACCAGTGGTCAAAAGGCGACCCTCCTTGGTAGAATATAACTCAGCGTTGGGAGCTGTTACACAAATCACACACACACACACACACACACACACACACACACACATCATGAGCATGGAGTTCTCCCTGGCATTAAAGACAATGGGAAAGCCACAAGATTTTTAAAATAATGCTCTGTTAGGGTTCTTGCATGACAGAGTGCATTCACGGTTGGAGGAAGCAACCTATGTTGACATTTTTGCGTCCTAGTTATTGCTCTATCCTTTCAAAGTAAACAAATTGAATGTCTTTACAGCTGGTTCTTATTATAAATTAGATTTTTGGTAATATCATTATATTGCTATTTCAGATTGTTACGAAGATACAGCTCTTTCCTATCCAGTGCTGCTGTGCCTCTTGCTGTAATTATCTCTACCTTCATGAATTATCATGAAGATACAGCATCTTTCAATTTAGGAACGTTTCAGTATGGTCTATATATTCTTTATGTCATTTGAAGAAGATACTGTGAGAATATTATAAGCAATGTGTTCCCGATATTTTATCATTGTTTGGTCTGTCATGATTTACAACTTGTATATCCTCAGCTGTGGAAAGATCATTTGTCTATACCACTTGTTATATTGCATTGTTTATATTATTAGTGGCAGGGGTCATTTCCTGCGGGAGTGCACAGAAGCGGAGCTCCGGCAGTAAGGAGCCCAGGAGGCGGGCCCCTGCAACAAGCCCCACCCCCTGCTCTCAGGAGCCCTCAGTCGGGCCACGAGGAGCAAGAAGCAGCCAGGTAAATTGCAGAGCCCCCAGCCCACCTTCAGGTACAAGCTCTCCCTCCTCTGTGAGGGCAGATCTGCGTGGGCCCCCCCCCACAAATAGCTAGCAATCCAAAACAGTCCAGTGGAGCCTTCTGACACACTTCCGGTGATGTCAGGGGGTGTCGCATATGCAAATAAGTTATGCTAATGAGCTCCTGCACCTCTTTTTCCACTAAATGACCCCTGGTTAGTGGATAGTGTACCTACTGTACCTAAATATCCTTTAATAATTTTTCCTATTGTAGTAGAAAAGAGCAAGAGCCCAGTAACACCTTAAAGACTAACAAAATCTGTGGTAGGGTATGAGCTTTCGTGAGTCACTGTTCACTTCTTCAGATATAGCTAGAGTGTGTGTCCATCTGTCCTACGTATTGGAAAGTGGAGTGGTTTCAGATGCCGAATGAATTAGCAGGCAAATGACAATAGCAGGCGAATGGCAATAGAAGGCGTGATTGGATTAGGTGTGATATGCCTACTAGCCCTCTGCATATCACACCTAATCCAATCACGCCTGCTATTGTCATTCACCTGCTATTGTCACTTGGCATCTGAAATCTCTCCACATTCCAGTAAATAAGAAAGATGGACTCACATTCCAGCTGTATCTGAAGAAGTGAGCAGTGACTCATGAAAGCTCGTACCCTGCCACAGAGTTTGTTAGACTTTAGGATGTTACTGAACTCTTGTTCTTTTCTACTGCTACAGACAGAATAACACGGCTACGCATCTTGATATTTTCCTATTGTACAACCTATCCTTATTATTCCAAGGTGTTATATTATCTTGATCTACATACTCCAGATATGGTTGTTTATTATTCTGCCTATTATTATTACTGCTAGGGGTTGTCTTTGCCTCTTTTGTGTTGCCTCTGAGGACCTTTTGGCTTTTTGGCTTTGCTTTTGTAGGGTGACAGGGAAGTATGAGAAAAAATAGGGTAGCCAATCTTCAGGAGGCATACCAAAACACAGCATGTAACCAAACTGTACAAAAATTAGTGTGAAAATACAGATTATTTTGAAAATTCAGATTATTTAATAAATATATTGTATCTGAGTCTCTGTTACCATTATGTTACTCACAAAATTATTCAAAATATCCACAATATCCTATCTAGAAAACCGTGTACTCTTATAACAACAATAATCACAGATATTCCCACCAATGGTACATGGGTACAAACGAACCAAACCAAACGATTTCTGTTCTGCACAGTTCATGAAAGTCTCTCCATACCAAACTCTGGCAATAGTTCATAAAAGTCGTTCAATTCTGTAGCGATTGATACAACTTATCTTTGTGAGTTATACTCTGCTGTTCAAATCCAATAATCCAATTGTTGATTAATGACATGTGTTTCATCTTGAATTTGCTGATTTCCGATGTATGCTTTCAACTTGGCTTAACAGGTAATCTGGTAACTCCTGTTTCTGATAAACTTCTTCAGAAGTATATGTTTTAAAAATGATCTTTTTCACATTAATTTTTGTACAGTTTGGTTAAACAGTGTGTTCTAGTATTTCTCTTGTTTGTGACATTGTGGTCTCCTTTGAATTTTTGCCGTACTTGTTTTTGGGACAATGACATTTTCTAGTAGTCAGTGTTCAGGAAGTGACTGGAGATCTCCAGGAATTACAAGTGGTCTCCAGGTTAAAGAGATCAATTCCCCCTGGAGAAAAAGCTCCTTTGGAATGTGTTATCTATGGTATTCTACCCCATGGAGGTCCCTCCCCTCCCCAAACCCCACCTTCCCCAGGCTGCACCCCCAAAATCTCCAGTTATTTCCCAACCCAGAGCTGGCAACCCTAGAACAAAATAACACAGACCAGCAAGACATAAATTTGTGCAGTCAAGTAGGGATTCAGGCTGTGTACTGCCAGACTGTCTACCACCGCTCAGAAGGAGGGAAAGTGGTATGGTATAACCCAATCTCATCGGTTCTCAGAAGCTAAACAGGTTTGGTCACTGGAAGAGAGACCAGGCTCTGGTAGAGGAGGCAACGACAGACTATCTTTGCTTCTCTTTTGCTTTGAAAGCCCCTTGCTGGGGTTGCCAAAAGTCATTTGTGGTTTGATGGCACTCACATACGTACACACTGCCACTCAGACCTGCCTAAGAGAGCCTACTTGAATCAGTAGGCCAGGGCAGCTAGGGAAAGCCTCCCTGTTATCTCATGAAAGCTTCTGGGTGAGGCTTGCTTGCTGGTTGGAACAGCTAGAAGATTTGTTCTGGCTGATGGCTTCTGCCTTTTCCCTGCTCTCAGCTGCACAGGATCCGTGTCTGATAGTTTGAAGACTACCTTACTAGGCACATGGTAGCCCACTGCTTTGGAAGCACTGAGACTGCTTCTAATTTGGCAGCAAATTTAAAAATGGATAGACAAACAGCACAAAGGCTGTGACTGTGACTGAGTACTGTGCAAATTTGCATTATGGCTCTGTAGGCTATCAGCAAGACAAGTCCTCAGAGGGCATTGGAGACAAATTAAACGGGGGCTTTCCATCCTTGTTTTATCAGCTGTGAGAAACACTTTGGTGGCTCTGTGGGAAGAGAACGGCTTTGAACAAACAAGCAAACAAAATCTGTGCAGATAAAACATTGGATGGCTTCAGAGCGCTAGCTAAAGACACCTGTTCCTTAGACAGCAAACCACCACCTGAAATATATGCAGTGCCTTCCTTTTGCATTGGATTTGTAAGGAATATGCCTTTGATACAAAAAAAACCCCTGAATGATATTGCCCTTTAATTATCTCCACGGCTGGCAAACAGCCAATGGCTCATTAACAGCATGCTGTAGTGATATGATTATTAAGATGAAGCTGGTAAAGTGGTTTAAGTTTCAAATGCAGGATGATGCAAAAGGAAATTCTTTAAAAAATTAAAATAAAGTCAACAGTGCCATCCCAAGCAATAGACTTAGAAGGGGTGATGCTCATGAGGACTGCACTATAAATTACTTAAAGACATCTAAATACTTCTTTTTCTAAAATAAGTTATTTCCCTTACTCTGCTCCTAGGATATCAACAGGCCTAGCAGGCAGCAGGGCCATAAAAGTTAAGGGTGATGAATCCCAACATGTTAATCTTTCACAGCACTGTGGAAGTGTCTTTTATGTCACAGCTGGAATTTCTGATGAAGTTAGTTCATAAAAAATAAAAGTCAAGCTGTTTATCACAGGGAATCCAGCTGAAAAAGTTAGGCAGCCCTAAGGTCAGATGATACCTTCAGCATATAAAAATGAGGCTCTGTACTGTTTCAAAGACAGCTGGAATTTAAATTGTTTTCCCCCTTTAGTTTCAAATTGAATGTTCTGTTCTCTCTATTTTATGAAGGCAGTAATACAGCTAAGGGCTAATGTAAACAAGGGGTGGAAAGCCAGAGTTCTCAAACTCCGTAGTAAAGTATGTGTTAGCTAGGGACAAGTGGTTGATCTCAAGGACCCTGCCTGACCTTGACATTAGTACTACATGACATTAATATTATGCAGGTTTCCTTCCTCTCATTGAAGATGAAGAACTGGAGACACCTACCGCCTTCTACCTCATGCCTTCCTCCTAGGAAAAAACACACACCAGGGGTTATGAGTAGGGATGGGCACGAACCCAAAAATCTCAGTTCGGTTCGGGGTGGTCCTGAACCAAACCCCGAACTGAACTGAGCCAAAAATGCCCAAACCGAACTAGCCAGTTCAGCTCCCTCTTTCTCACGGCCTGGCCCGTAGTTGTGGTGGGGTTATTGGGGGCTCCACCCCCTCCTTTAAAGGGACAGCCACACAAGATTTCCCTTAAAAATGATTTTAAAATAATTTCTCAACATTTTTAAACGGTACACACTCCCTGGCCTCACTGCGGCCAGCGACACGTCAAACAGATCCTTTTAAAAAGATGAGTGTGAATCACTTTTCCCCAGTGAGAAGAAGCTGTGGCGGCGCCTTGTCCATCCACCAAAAGTGAAGCATACCCTTCCAAGATGCAAGGAACGCTGACAAATTCGTGGCTCATCCAGAGCTCCACTTCCACAGCAAGTACGCCCTCGGTTGGCCCCCGCAGGCCCCTTTGAGGCCCTGGAGAGAGGCTGCAGTGCATCCTGGACCTGCAGCCTTCAGAGTGCCACAGGCCTGTTCTGTTGAAGGCAGCATAGTCTCTGGCTGTTTGGGCAACACGAGTGGCATTTGCTGCCATTGTGCCTGCTGAGGCAGTGGTGGCTTGGTTGACAACGGAGTGGGCAGTGAGTGGCTCTTGCCACCTCTCCCCAACAGCAGGCTGGCAACTGGGCTGGAGCTGCAGCTGCTATGCAGCACAGAACAGGCTTCATCTGCCATGCCATGGCCAGCACAGGGGCTCAAGAAGGTTGTTGAAGGAATGCCAGAGGAAACAGTGATATACAAAGGCACACCAATTAAAACGTAGGGTGGGAAGGAGAGGCTGCCAAACTGAAGACTATATATAAAATCTTGGCCTTTAGCATTTTACCTACTTGCTTTAGGTGTCCCCATCTACTGAGGTTAGTCAGGTAGAAACCCAAGAAAAGGTCTTCTTTGTTCTAGTGCCAAACCTATGAAATTCCCTCCCCAGAGATATTAATCTGTCCCCTTCTATCACTGTTTCCTCTGGCATTCCTTCAACAACCTCTCCTTCCCACCCTACGTTTTAATTGGTGTGCCTTTGTATATCACTGTTTCCTCTGGCATTCCTTCAACAACCTTCTTGAGCCCCTGTGCTGGCCATGGCATGGCAGATGAAGCCTGTTCTGTGCTGCATAGCAGCTGCAGCTCCAGCCCAGTTGCCAGCCTGCTGTTGGGGAGAGGTGGCAAGAGCCACTCACTGCCCACTCCGTTGTCAACCAAGCCACCACTGCCTCAGCAGGCACAATGGCAGCAAATGCCACTCGTGTTGCCCAAACAGCCAGAGACTATGCTGCCTTCAACAGAACAGGCCTGTGGCACTCTGAAGGCTGCAGGTCCAGGATGCACTATATTTATTATTTATTTATTTATTGTTAACATTTTTACCCTGCCCTCCCCGCAAGCAGGCTCAGGGCGGCTCTTGGTTTTATTATTGTTTTGTATGTTCTGCTTTTGATTCTTAGCCACCTCAGTAGCCATGATTGGCAGTAAGGTGGAATATAAATTCTATAAATAAATAATAAATGTTGTGATGCCTTACTTATGGAACACCCTTTCATCTACCCTTCACCTACTGCTATATTTGGTGAATTTTGGGCTCCCGGACAAGACATTTGTGTTTGCTGGGTGGTGGATATATGCATACGGGGAAAATGTATTTTCTCTCTTCTTATTCTCCTGTATGAATAATTTGTTGTTTAGTGCTGGTTTATTGCCACTGTTAATTATTTGGTGGTGCGTTCAGACAATGTGCTGAGAGCGGTTTAAACTGGTTCGGTTCTGACGCAATTATTTTTGATCTGGATAATCGCGATCACACTTACCTCCCTCACCGCGCAGTAACATCATTTTCGGCGTCTACACTACCGATGCGCGGGAACATGTGTTGGCATTTTTTAAAAAAAAAAATTCAGTTTTCGCATGTGCATAGGCGCTCATCCTTAGAATGGGGGGAAACTATCATGGTGCATGCGTAGAACTACCAGGGCGAATCAATCCAACCCCTCCAACAAAAGACTTCCCTTTAAACTTTTGACCCGAAAATGGCCTCCATGAGATCCCAAACTCATCTAAACGCTAAAACGAGTGACTGTTTAAACGTCGGTTTTATAAAAGCGGTAGCAGAGCTCTGCCTCTGCGCACACCGCCAACGCATTAAAAATTGTGGGCGAAAAGCGGAAGCCTTGGACTTCTGCAGCAGCTTTCGAGCGGGGAGGGGGTTTAAACCACCAGAAGTGGCTTGACACTGGAGGAGCAATCACACAGGAAAAAAATGCGGCTTTAAATGGGAGAACTGAGAAAACACCATTTGGGACCTGGTAACAAAGTACTCCGGGTTAAAGGGGGTTTTGAGCTGGAAACCAACGGCTGGGGATGGGAGGCAGATGTTGACTGTGTGATCATGCATATAAAATCCGTTGTTGAACAGTCATGACACCAGATCAAATGGCGCGTCTGAATGCATCCAATATATGTCTTTTTTTTTGGGGGGGGGGTTATTACTACTGCTTGACTTTTAGCTTCACTAACTCAATGATTTTATTTTCTTGTATTTAATTTGGTTGTAAATTGTTTGGTTCTTTATATCCGTTGTTGAACAGTCATGACACCAGATCAAATGGCGCGTCTGAATGCATCCGATATGTGTCTTTTCGGGGGGGGGGGGTTATTACTACTGCTAGACTTTTAGCTTCACTAACTCAATGATTTTATTTTCTTGTATTTAATTTGGTTGTAAATTGTTTGGTTCTATATATTTTAATGATGAAAAACACCTCAGAGATGTTAAATTTACATTGAGGTAGGTAATATATCATGTAAATAAACAAGCAATGGAGTTAGTTGTGGCTAGTGAAAAGAAGCTTAGAACTGTGAACTCAGTGAAAACTCATTTAAAATCTCTGTAAAGTTCTGCACAGTACAGAGCTTCAGCAATCTATATAACATCAGAACATTTTCAGTGTAGCATACTGTGCCTGTACTCTGTTGCTGGGATGTACGTGAGATATTGCAGACCACTATGAGACAATTCCAAGAGGAAAAAAATAGGTTTTCTAAGAGGGGAAAAAACCCTATTGCTATAATTAAATGGAGTAAACTGCTGATAATTAATAACGTTTGTATTTAAAACCAAGACAGATAGCGGCACATTATATCATCCACACTGATTCACAAATACACATAAAAACTGCAGACAGCACTTTTAAAATTTTATACGTTTAGACTCCTGAATCATCGTAGTAAATGTGCCAGAATAGTAAACAACCTGGAGAATTTCAATGCATCTGAGTCCACAGGGATATCCTAAATGACATCGTTTTGTAATGCTGCCCTAGTTTGACGGCTAGGGTTGTAAGACCACACAGTATGTCATATCTGCTGGTCACAGCATATCACATCTCAAATGAGCCTAAGAAAATATATGTTAGATACTTCCTGACATTTGGCTACTTGCTTCACAGTGGAAAGACTAAGCGTTTTGCCTTATTTCAGATGTTCTGTTTTGGTGTTTCAACCACATGTAACAGGAGCAAGTGCTACGTACAATCATCCCAATAGGTGGGGTCACTATTTTGTGTCTATGGGGCAGTGTGCATATTTTATACACGTGTATAATTTTTTGAGACTTTTGAGGGAAGTATTTGTGCACATAGAAAAAACATGCATTCACACAAAATGGTTGGATAAAGGATAAAGGAGCAGCAGCCACATTCTACTACTTATATAAGCATAAATGATATATATTTAATTTCCTTTTTCATCAGTTCTAATATAACAAGGGTGTTTTCATTATAATAATACCAGGTTCAGGATACACAAAGTTACCTCATCCCAGGACCCGGAGGAGCAGAATCATGGGTGAAAACAAACCCTTCCTGATTTGAGGTCCTAATCTGAGGCCGCAAAGCAGGTGAGAAGTGGGGAAAGCATCTCTCCAGAAACAGTGGTAGCATTTCCATAGAAGGGAGCTGAACCATCTGTGTGCATCCTTTTCCTACCTGGGCATTCCCAGCCACCCTTCACCATCCCAGAGAAACGGGCTAGATAACTACAAGTAGCGGAGAATATGGGCAGCTTCATTTCAGGTGAAAGATACCACTGATGTTTTGTACCACCAACAAGAGGATCAGACCAGCTTTCCATAGAGCTGGGTGTTCGCTGCTGGTCACTTGATATATATTTTAAAGGCAAATGGTCAAACTCAATGCTACAGTCCAAAGAATAATTTTAGGCCAGTCTGTCAGCCTAACCTAACTCACAGGGTTGTTGTTGTGAGGATAAAATGGAAGAGGGCAGAATGATGTTCTAAGCTGGTTCAGGTTCCCATTGGGGAGAAAAATGGAGTATAAACATAAAAACAAAGTCTTTTTGTGCTTTGAAAAATTAACCATGGATGATGACATAGAGGCAGGGGTCATTTCTTGCCAGAACATGCCAGAATGGCACTCTGGCAGGAAGGAGTCTTTTTTCCCTTTCCCCAGATGGGCACCTGGAGAAGATCAGGCAGGGAACCCTGGCATGCTTGCATGCCTGCCCTTTGTCAGGGGGTGTGGCATATGTAAATGAGTTATGCAAATGAGCTCCTGCACCTCTTTTTCTACGAAATGACCCCTGCATAGAGGCATTTCTATTTATGTTTCAAAGGACAGCTGAAGTGGTTCAGTAACTGCAGCATCAGTATATGAATCTATTAGCCGTGTGCCTGACAGGTTACATGGAGAAAGGTCCTCCACGAATTGACTAACTACAAGGTGACACAGGGTGTGAAGAAATGCATTTTTTCTTTGGAGGTTTGAATTAAGCAAAACCTTCACTTTGAGGTTTAATTTTCTCTCTCTATCTCTGGTCAGAGAACAGGCAGGGGAGGAGGAAGCCAGTTCAGTCACTTTCCAGAAATACCTAAGCCCACCTTCATACAAATGCTAATAGATCTAGCAGGAGAGATAATGGGGTGGTTGCGCTCCCCCCCCCCCTTTCAGGCAGGAAACAGAGTTTTGGAGGTATTCAATACTAGCAAGACTTCAGGAAGGAAAAATCTGGAATCTTCCAGAAAAGCTTTGCTGACCTGGTCAGTAGGTGGAGAAAAGAGAGGTGATAAAACTCAGGGGAATGAGGAGGAAGCTCTCTTTTGTCCTGGGTCCATCAGAGCAGACAGAACTCTTAACTGAAGTCTGGAGGAGACAGCCATTTAATCATGTGGTGTTCTGGAGAGCTACAGAACACTTCGGGGTAATGGAAAACTCTGTAGAGATGTGTAACTTCATCAACTAAGGAGCCTGTCCTATATTTTTAATATCTGATAAGGCATGTATAGAGAGAGGGATAGAGAATTTGCATTTTACCAATTTCTTTTGATTCTCTTGCTCAATCTGGTGCTGTGCTAAAAGTATGCTTGTGAAAATTTTCTTTTTATAAATATTTTATAAGTTTTGATGCTGGGAGTGGTTCTCTGTACCACTTAGATCTCCACCATCTTGGACATGCATTTTAAAAGGGAGCGCCGAGGGAAGGTGGGCAGTTGGCAAGTGGCTATTCCTCTAGGGGCACATAATACAGTAAACTGTCCCCGTGGTGATGAGGTGCTGGGCAACGGGAAACACAGGGGCAAGGCCTCAGAACTTGAAAGGGAAGCTGTGAGCCCTGACCCTCCCAGCAGGAAATTCCTACAAAGGTCAGGTGGTGGTGGCAGGCTACCCAAGAGAGAAAGCAAAGCCTCCCCAGTTGTTGGGAAAACCTTGGAGGGTGGGGTGGAACAGGGCCTGCAAGCCGTAGCAGGCCTGTTCTGCCACACAGAGGCAAGGTCCTCCATGAATTAACTAACTACAAGGACAGATATATTATGGAAAAAACATACCAGCCATAGTTGCTGTAGATTTTCCGGGTTGTGTGGCCATGGTCTTGGCACTGTAAAACCTGACGTTTCGTCAGTGTGACTGGCATCCTCAGAGGTATAACACAGAAAGATGGAGTACTCTCTGTGTGAGCCGTATTTTTCAGGTATTATGTAAGAGAGAGGCAACAGCCCCTGTGCCACGGCCAGTATATTTCAAGAGGCTACCATACAGTGGTTTAAGCCTGTGAATGAAAATTTATTCAAATTCATCTGCTTTCTCTCATAGCATGGCCCTGAGAACAATATTTGAGGCATCTGTTTACTGAATAGCTTTTTTATCAGATTTGGGGTTCTTGTAGGGCTGCCAAATGCAGCCGGGGGGCGGGGAATCCCCCGTTTCGGAGCCCCGATTCCCGGCGCGCCGGAATCGGGGCCCGGGGGAAACCCCACCCCCGCGTGTGCGTCACCCGGAAGTGACGTCGCACGCTGGGGGCAGGGCCACGCCATTTGAGGGGAAAACTCTTTGTTTTCCCCTCAAATGGTGTGGCCCCACCCAGCGTGTGACGTCACTTCCGGTGACGCTCCGGCGGCGCGCGCGCGCGCACACCCAGAAGACTCCCGGACAGGAAGGAGCCTCCCCCGCTGGTGAGTCAAATCGATTTGGCAACCCTAGGATCTTGAGGGCTGGAGCTTTTTTGGACAACTCTTTAATTGTGCAGAAAGCCTGTTCACAGAATAGAGTCCAGATTGTCAAACTCGGGCCTTGTTTGCCATGGGTTTCTTGATTGTCAATCTGCTTTGATTCTGTATGCTTTTTGTCCTGTTTCATTCCGTCTGGGGGAGGGGAAGTATGTGAGTGTGCGAGGGTGTGTGTGTGGAACTGCTTTGCTGGGAGTCATGCTGAGCTTGTAACTGTGTCTATGTGGGGCCTCCCTTCCATGGGAAGAATGTGCACTTGTCCTTGAGTACCAGACACTGCTAGATAATGTAACACTGTGCTTGCAGGTGTTGGAGGAGGGCTAACAGTGCACAGTAGATTTTGGCGAGCTGGATGTATTGGTGTGATTGGACTGGTCATAAGGGGGGCCTGTTTGAATTATGTATAATACGAGAAAGGGCATTAAGGGAGTCAGTTCTGACACAGATTGTCTATGCTTGAGACCTCTTTAACTGTCAATAAACAAATCACTGCCAAGAGAGTGTTGTTGGAGTGAGTTTCTTCAAGACCTGACACAGATGGCTTGTGTGAAAGAGCTCTTTAGAAGGACTTGGCAGAGATAACCCTATAATGACCTCAGCATAGGCCTGAAATTTAGCAAGCTAACTGATAGCTCCAAAGTCTATACAACACTGGGTTCTATCTTTGGGCTCCAGACCAAGTCTGCAGAGCTATACCACTTTCTGAATGTTTGATAACTCCCAATTATAGCACTAGTTGAATAGTCAGTCCCACAATTTCCCATCGCTTGTGTAACTGTGATCTCCATGTAGACCATTGGACCCTCTGGCGCCTCAGTATTATGTTGCTTCAAGGGTGCCCAACCTTCACAGGGAAATACATTCTAGATTGCCCCTGGATCTCTTGGATTTGCCAAGCGTATTATGGTATAAAGCCTGTATTCCTTCCCAGTCAGTTTTCAGAGGCCTTTCTAGGATCGTCAGGTCCTAAGCTCTCACCGGCGGGGGGTGGGAGGGGGCTCTCCAAGAGTGGGAGGTGGGGCGACACTCTGGTATTTTGGTTACCATAGAGTTTTGCCCAAAATACCAGAGTGTCACCACGCAACATCCCCAGCATGATGATATCACTTCCACATAGCATCATCACGTCAGGGATATCGCACCAGGTGGTGGCTGTTGGGGGGTGGGGCTTCCCCCACTAGCCAGCTGGCCAGTAGTGGGCAGGAGCCTGCAAAATCAGGGGATCCCCCACTCCCACCTGGGGGCTGGCAACCCTAGGCCTTTCACTTGAACAATGTTAACATAACAGGAGTAGCCAGGGTACTCATGTAGTTATTTTCACAGCTAGATTTCCCCCAAGATAACCCATCTTTATACTTTAATGAATGTAATATACAGTTTTGATCATATATAGTTGTGTATTGTTGATGGTCTTCCCTTGGTGGGTGTTATTTGTGGCTATACTCATACACTAAGGATTCCCTATTGTCTTTGGCATTTTTTAAAGCCTGCTTTTCCTTGCAATCCATCAGAGTAATCTTAGACCTTCAGAACAAGAACCTCACCAGAAGCATTAAGGTAAAGCCTTAATTACATCAATGACATACGTGTTGTACGAGAGCAAAAAGAGTTAGATCCTCATTTCCATCCAGAACTGAGAAATGTACTACCAAACCATTAGAATTAATTTATAGTCATGTTCTTGGACCAGTACATGTAACATCAAATGGTGGAAATAGGTATCTTTTAATGTTTATGGATGATTCTCAAGGTACTCAGTTGCATATGCTGAGGCAAAAGAGTGAAGGTCACAAATTCCTTAAGAGATATGTCGCTATGGTTTCTAATAATAATAATAATATACTTTATTGTCATTGTGCACAGTACAACGAAATTAAAGGTGCAATCATTTCAGTGATCTACAGCCATGCACATATGCACTCACACAGCCATTCACAACCATCCCATAACTCCCTTAAGGTTCACACTGCAACCTAAACAAGGTTGGAAGAAAGCCTCAAATGCTACAGATGGATAAGAGTGATGAGTTTATGTAACATCACACACAAACTTTCTTGGCAGAGGAAGGCATCCTGCACAGGAAGTCAATGACCTTCACACCTGAGCAGAATGCTGAAAGGAAACTGAGATCTATACTGGGAGATGAGCCAATGCATGCCCGTGTATGTAGGTCTACCCAATAAATGGTGGGGCAAAACAATCCTGAGTGCAAACTATCTCCAGAACAGACTGCCCACATGTACACCTTACCAAAAATGGCAGGAGAGTGTGCCTGCAGTCACTGTGCGAGAAGGGAACTGGCCTGGGTGGGGAGGCGCTGCGGGTGGAAGGAGAGAGAGGTGCTGGCTGGCTCACTGGCTTACACACACCCAGGAGTTGCTCACTCCATAATAAAGTTCCCTTGGTCTGTGTTTGGGCATGGGTTTTTTTTTTTTGACAGCTGGGTGCAAACGGCCTTTGTTGAATCTCCTGGGTTTCCGCAAGCAAAGTTTCCCATTTCTTCTCCCCACCTCCTCTTACCCTTCCCCAGGAATAACGAGCAGCTCTGAGGTGGGCGGAGAGGAGGAATAGGAAGCAGCATCATGTTGTTTAAGTTTTGGGTCAACTTCTCTCCCCTCCAACCTAACCTGTGGAAGGATGAGACTCAAATATCTTTGCCTCGACCTCTCCAAAGCCTCTCTTCTCCCCCCCCCCCAAATGCTGAAGTTTGGGTGTGAAAACCTGAGAGACTTTTTAAAAATCACCTGAAGGGTTGCTGAAATCTTGGAAAGAGCAAGGGTGGGGGAGGGTCGTAAGGGGAGAGAAGGGCTGTTGCGGATGCCACCATTGCAAGGAACTCCAGAGCCAGGGGGTCCACTTACAAGGAGCATGCAGAGATGTGAGCGGGCTAGAGACACTGAAGAGCACAGGCAGATGGTGTTTAAAAGAATGAAGAAAGGTTGCCCATCTCAACACTGGGAAGTGAGCACCATCAAAATCAGGGAGTGGGTGCATGTGTGTGTGAGAGTGAAATCATACAAGCGATTTGGGGTTTGTGTGTGTGTGTGTGTGTGTGTATGAAATGGGAAGGCGGGAGGGAGTGCTTGTTGGAGGCTACTGCACAGCTGCAGTAGGACAATCTGGTAAATTAAAAAAAAAAAAAAACTTTGGACACTGCCCCCATAGGTCACAATGTGGGTTTTGCTTGTAGGTACAGAATGTACACACAGATAAACCAGAGAGGGGGAAATAGTGCCGGGGGATAGGAAAAATAATCCTAAGCCAACTTTAAGGCTTGACTGCTGGAATTCTCCAGAGTAAGCGCCAGAGAGCTGTGTGTACAGAAAGGGCCAAAATCACCTGCTTATATTCTACTTCTGTAAAGGCACACAAAAGGCTTTTGAAAGTTCAAAATAAACAAAATATTTTATTTAACTTGGGGGGGGAGGTGGAATCAGAGGTAGGATGTATGAAATGAACTGATAATAAAAACTGAGGTAACTTTGTAATCACACTAAATCCAGCTAATATATTGCCAACAAGTAAGTGTTTTTGCTTTTCAACAAGGTCTTGGAAGCTTTGAGGAGAGAAGCTTTCTTTTCAGTTTCTGCTTTAACTCGTAAGCATAGGTTTCTAAGTTTCACTGACACTTCACATTCAGAAGTCAGGAACATACAACCAAGTTACCCAAATCCTTCAATATATACAGACCAAGGAACCACTCCTCTCTTTAGAGCGATCACCCTTTTTCACTGGGCAGGGATTACTTCTCTTCATTAGAAGCTCTGTCCCTTTTCAGCTTGAATTGGGATCTTCTGTGATCCTCTCACTCCTCTTTGCCTCCTTCCCAGTCCTCAGTCAGTGCTAAACTGTCTCTTCTTCAACTGTCAATTCCCAGCTGTCATTTCTTAGCTGACTCTCCACAGTGTGATGCTTCCCCTGATCAAGGCCATATTGCCCTTTCTCTACTGTGACCTTCCATGCAGTGGAGGACCTGCAAGAACTTAGACTGGAGAGGCTTGTACCACCTTAATTCTCCTACCCCTCCTCTCCTCTGCTTTCACATACTGCCTGAACAGGGATACTTCACCCTCCATGGCTTGCTGCAGATCCTCTTTAAATAGGCCACCCTTCCAATCCCTTCCACTGGCTTGCTCCTCACTGTCATCCTTCACCCAATCAGACCTTCCCTGAAGCCCTGTCTCAGCTGCAGCTGCCTCCTGGGTTGCTGGCTTCCCCAGGCAGGGCTTTATGTGACTGACTCTGCCCAGCTTCCAAACTCATTGAACCCAGAGCCCACAGCTCCACCTTACCTGTGTCCTGGCCTGGCTGCTGTACCGATTGTGTACAGCTTGTTTCAGTCAGTTGCCCATGCAAGTCTGGGACAGGTCCTGTCCTTCAATACCGAGTTAAAGGCTGAAGTGAGAGGTGATGCCAACATACATATTTAAAGATATACAACTGGATCCAAACTAAATTGGCAATTTCTTCTGATTTTCCCTTCCTGCTACTGAAAACTCCCTCATGACATTCCTACAATCCCCTATCCTTCAGGAGTAGCATTTTGTAGAGAACACTGAGGTGGCAGTGGGAAGGAGGAAGCACGAAAGTTCCATCCAGCCACTGAAAAATTTAGTCTGGATTCAGCTCTTAAAGTGCAGTTCTCACATGGATGCAACATACTATGAATGAATCTTTGCACGCTGCTGTAGAGTGAATTGTGCCAAAGACAATTATGTCTATGTTCTTGAATCTCTGTATTCAGACATATGAATGAAATGGTTCATAATGTTCATTCACTGTTATCATGCAGATAATTTTATTCCATATTTTGTTTAGGTACTTCTTTGGCTTCTTGAAATCTGAAATTGACCCTCATGTCCAAACACACACTAGTATGGAAGCAATCCTAAGAAGTCCTACTCAGGAGTATGTCCCATTTTATTCAGTGGGGCTTACTCCCAGGAAAGTGCTTTTAGGATTACACTGTAAAAGTGAGGATATGGGAAGTGGATTTTGTTAACTGTTGGGATGTTGCTCCAGGTTGTTTTGCACCTTTAAAACATATAGGATAGATACTACTGTTGAAGACAATGAGTCCAACAATATCTAAACCCACTGGAAATGGCCAGTCCCCATATGTAGAGCATCGTCACCCCCATGTGTAATGGGCCAGCCAGCTGCCTTTTCCTCTGAAAAGAAGGAAATGGAAGAGTTGGGCCCCACACAGGTGGAATACCTACCTGAGTGGCTGGGTTGAGAAGCAGACCCAGTGAGAGAAGCATCAGGAAACAAGGATGCTTTTCAGCTGCAGCCAGGTTACTCATTCTGGCAGAAGAAAGAAATGACACAGAGGCCAGGGCATCAGTTGCCACTGGTTCTCCTGAACCAGCACAGCATGGAAGAAGTGAGGGTTTGACAGCTCTAGAGAAAGGAAGAAGTGCTGGTCTGATCGTCCAGCAGCTATCAGTGTTAATTCCTGGAGCAGAGTTTTTGAATTAATGGGAATAACAAAGGACTTGCACATGAAGGGGCTTCGGAGGATGAGTCAGCCAATGAGGCAGATAAAAGGAATATGCAGTTTTGTGGAAGCAATTCTGCATGCCACACACCTCTGTGAGGTGACCTACCCTGACTTGCTGCCTTTGCATTTTGTCCTTGTTAATCTTTGCTTGTGTTCACAGCTAGAGACCCAGACCTTGCACCCTGCACTGGTTCCAAGCCCTGGAACGTCTTTTTCTCTGCCCCCTGGGCTGAACCTTTGGCTCCCTGACTTTGGACTGGTTTGTAGACCTTGATCTTGTCTCTTACCTTGCTGGTTGTCATTGTATTTGTGTATCCTTGGAACCCCAGGTAGAATAACAACACCAAGCTTTGCTCTGAATGTGACACTATACATATCTGTTATAATAGCAACACGAAAAGTAGATAATTGAGTAAAAAGTAGGCAGTCTGTTTTCCACAGCTCTTTAAAGCACTATGCCAGAGAGACAAATATAGCAAAGACTTTCTTCTAGGCTTTCCCCCCACATGCATTATGTTTATTATTGTGTGTAATATCTGTGTATTATTTACACAATCACTCTCAGTAAGATGTATATTGTGGCATTATCACTCTAAGCTTATTAGTCATACAATTAAATACAGATTATAGTATATTTATGAATCTGAAAGTATAACACAGCCTATCATGAAGGTTTTGGAAGACTTATTACAATCTGTCATGTAAACTGGTACTTAGTTTTTAAGTAATTACTTTTGATAATTACATTCTACTGGGAAAATTTGTATTAGTTCACTAACCAGTGACCTGACACAATCTATTGCCCCTGGACCAGCTCTGTAGTTTTATTTTAGCAATGTATTAAGGCCACATGGTAGCAGTTATTTCTGTCTGGAATATTGCTTCAAGAAGTTTACAGCTTGCATGTTGTAAGGAGACATTTTAATGCTCACCATGATAGCCAGTTTTCTTTTTACATCATTCCAGTGAGATTAGAATCTTAAAGAATCCTGCCAACCTTAATGGCTACTAGGTTTCTTGTTGTGAGGACGGTTATTTGTATCTCCCAATTTATTTTTGTTGGAATGTACTTCCAGGAGTGGAGCTCTCATCATCAGGCATACACATCACAGGATCCAATTATTTAGATATCATCTGCAGCTGGAGGCTAGAGTGAGCTCTGAAGACTGGGTCACCCCCACCATCATCTCTACCTTTGTACATCCCAGCTTCTCAGCCAGTGTTCTCCCAGGATCTAAGCCATGATACAATAATTGGAGAAACTTCTTTCAATATGTGTGTAGGAGGGTTGAAACTGTACAATAGGCTTTAACAAGAGTGGGCCCGCAACAAAATGTTGCTTGTCTCTTCCCGCCCCCTCTCCTCCATTGCGAGCCCCGGCGGCTGCAGCCGCCGGGCCTCGTTCGTCTCCTCCCCCTCCCCCCTCTCCGTTGCTCCCCCTCCCCTCCTCTCCGTAGCGAGCCCTGGTGGCTGCAGCCGCCGGGCCTCGCTCGTCTCTTCCCCCTCCTCCTCCCCTCCATTGCGAGCCCCGGCGGCTCCTGCCGCTGGGCCTCGCTCGTCTCTTCCCCCTCCCCTCCCCTTCCCTCCCCTCCGAAGCGATGCCGGGTGGCTTGCAGCCGCCCAGGCCTCTCTGGGTCCCTGCCGGCTGCATGGCCGGCCGGGCCGCCGGCTCCAAAGCGGCGGCGGCGAGGACGGCAGCAGAGCGTTCCCTGCGCATGCGCAGGGGACATTCTGTAAGTTTCGGGGGGATTTAAGTATCCCCCCGATATTTTTGTCCAGTTTTTAGATTTTTGTGCACACGTGGGGACTGGCCCACGTGTGCACAAACCTCCCCCGGCCCCCCAAGTGCCCCCGAAGTGCGGATATAGCGATCCGCACGGAGGGGGCAACTTGGCTATTAGATATAGTGATTGGGAAAACGACTTGTGATAGATTTTATTTGTAAGCCTCGTTTGGTGCATTCCTATGCAGAGTTACTCCACTCTAAACCCATGTGACTCAAATGTGAAGTTTAAATAGATTAAATAAATAATGTGATACACCACCTTCTCATTTTTATAATGAAGGCCTTTTTCAATAAGCACAAATACATGCATACAAAATCCAAACAGATATATAGTTTTGAAATAAGTCACAAACTGTTACAACTGGGAGACCCACAATGACTTGCATGGGGAATCTCATTTCATCTCCCCCAATATTTCTTCTTTCCCCTCCTTAAAAGCCCTCATACCCTCTCCTTTTCCTGCTTCCTTCTTTCCTCCCCACTCATAAACCTACCTTTATTTGCCCTTGTGGATGCCAGACCCCCCAGTTTGGTGGGGGTTTCCCAATTTGGAGGGGCTCCTTCCTTGCCCACCAGCCAGCTGGTGGGTGGGGGAAGCCCCGCCCCCAAGAGCAGCCACCCAGCCTCCTCCCTACTTCCCAACAGCGTTTAAATGCTGCTGGGGAGAGGCAGGGGCCATGCGCCTGCACTCTGAGCCCCAAATTTGGGGCTCGTAGTGCAGGTGCTCATGACCTCCCCCCACCTCTTCCCAGCAGCTTTTAAAGAGACCCTTTAAACACTGCTGGGGAGAGGTGGGGGCCTCTGCTCCCCAACGTGATGATGTCACTTCTGTGTGACGTCATCATGCTGGGGACCAGTGTTCCCTCTAAGCTGCGTTAGTGTGAGCTAGCTCACAGTTTTTTAGTCTCCGGCTCACACATTTTTGTCTTAGCTCAGGAAGGAGGGCTCCGGAGCAAACTAATTTATGCAGTAGCCAAATCGCTCGCTCACAACTTGAATGCCGGTAGCTCACAAAGCAGAATATTTGCTCACAGAACTCCACAGCTTAGAGGGAACATTGCTGGGGACTCCCCGCCCCCTCCAGTAATGCTTCCCAAAGTCCCCCGCTGGGAACTTTGAGAGACTTGGCAACCCTACTTCCCACTGGCAACCTCTATCAAAAAAAACCTCCCCTATGGTCCAATTGCACAGTGCCAGTCATTGAGCATAACTGTATGATAGGAACCCCCCCAAGGACTGCAGGTACCTCACTTTCCTCTGTATCCTCCTCGTTAAGTATTTCTTCTTTCTCTCTTCCTGGCAACTCTCACATCCTCACCTTCCCCCGATTCCTTTTCTCCTTCCCACCCACCAACCGTTTATCTGGCCCCCCATAATCACTGATTATTATTTATTTACTTCATTTCTACCCTGCCTTTCTCCATAACGGGAACTCAAAGCAGCTCATATAAATCTCTTCTCCATTTTATCCTCACAATAATCCTGTGAGGTAGATTAGTGTGTGTGTGTGTGTGTGTGTGTGTGTGTGTGTGTGTGTGTGTGTGACTCGCCCAAGGTCACCGCGTGAGCATCACGGCAGAGTGGGGATTTGAGGCCTGGTCTCCCAGATCATAGTCCAATACTGTAACCACTACACCACACTGGCTTTCATGCAGCAACTGTCACTGAACAATAGCAACCAGCCAGGACTGCAAGTACTTGCTGCCAGTCCTGGGCCCAATGAATATTCCCTCAAAGAGTAAAACAGCCTTTTACTGATAATCCAAGGTTTGAAGGGTGGCAATATTGTTATGATTGCCTAGCAATGGCCATTGAGGGTTTTTGTTTCTTAAAGCTACAGGTGCTGCTTCTATTACTTGGGAGGGGTTAACTCCCCAATGTAACTTTTTTTTTTAAAGATTTCAGATTTTTCTGCAAACCTGGGGCTTTTTTAGGTTTGTAGAAAGATCTGTCTTGTCTGCTCATGATTCCATTATTTATATTTAAGTATCCACAGATTTGGTTATGTTGAACATTAGATACATTGATGCTGTGATGCAATGACTCCAAACACTAAATTTATAAATCTGTCTCAGCTGAGATAATACTAGCAACTCTGGTTTATTAACATATGTGCATAAACACGTAATTACTCATATGTGCATAAACACATGCAACTCCACAGTGTGGCTAGAGCACAAAATATAGTTAGTAACTAGGAAACACATTGTTCTAAAGGACATTTAAGACAACAGCTGGTATCAAGAAGCTCACACATACAGCATTTCTAGTTCTGTGCAATAAGAGAAAAAGTGGTGCATACAATAGGAAATACACTCTGTGCTTCAGTTCTCAAAGCTACATTTAATGAACAGGATTGCATCACTTCCTGCTTTCTAATAGTTGCAATGTAACTGCTTTCTAGTAACTACTTATTTAATTAACAGGCATACATATGTAAACTTGAAGTGGTGAGATCAAACTTCAAAATGCTATTGACCCACTAATGCAGATTAAAATAACAAGGAGATTAGTATGAAATAGTAAGGCTTCTTTGTTAGGAAGTAAAAAAAATGAGCAAACAACACTCATGTAGAATCTGCATCATTAAAACCTTTGGCAGATGAAGCCCAGCATTATTCCACAAGGATAACTGCTTTGAAACAATCTGTTACTAATGTAACTGATACTAATATACAACCCATTACTCATTTTCTAGTTATTGTACTCAGTAAAAAGGTAAAGGTTCCCTTGCTCGAAAGCCAGTCGAGTTCGACTCTAGGGTTGCGGTGCTCATCTCCGTTTCAAAGCCGAAGAGCCAGCGCTGTCCGAAGACGTTTCCGTGGTCATGTGGCCGGCATGACTAAACACCAAGGCGCACGGAACGCTGTTACCTTCCCACTGAAGTTGTACCTATTTATCTACTTGCAATTTCTTGCTTTTGAACTGCTAGGTTGGCAGGAGCTGGGGCCAGAGACGGGAGCTCAGCTCACTCCGTCATGCGGCACCCGGGTCTTGAACTGCTGAACTACTGACCTTCTACAGCCTGCAGTTCAGCGTCTTAACCACTTGAGCCACTGCAGCTCCATTGTACTCAGTAGAAGATGATTTATCCCCAGCTATAGAATCTGTCTCCTTTCTAAATCACATGCACGTGACACGTATAGGTATTAACTACCAGCATACACAAAGCTTTGAATACAGAGTCCTATTCTCCCCAAGTCTCACCCTTGCCCCAATTCTGTTGTGCTTGTCATTGCTATATGTTGCATATGAATTCACAAGTTTTTTCTGGGAACCTTCTGGGTGGAAGTCATGATTCTAGCAATAGGTGCTGTGGAAATGCACCACTCAGAGATCGTAGATGTTATAGCTCCCAGCTGAGATCAGGATATTGAAAAACATAAGCAGAACAGTAATGGAAAGCCCAGACAGCTAACCAGGTTAGCCCACAATCAAGGACTATTGATTTCAGTGAGACATGCTGTTTTGTTCAATTGGATTCACTCCTATTTTACACTGGATTGCAGCCTTTTTTCCTAGTACACAAGATTGAATTATTTGGTGACTTCTTACATCAGAACATTAAAAAAACTGTGTTTCCTACCAGTGAAATGTCAGTGTTTTGAATCACATTAGTTCGAATGGTATTTCTAATATAAAAAACTGGGATCTCCTTCAATGCTCCCTCTAAGCTGTGGAGTCTCGTGACCAAAAATTCTGCTTTCTGAGCTGCTGGCATTCAAGTTGTGAGCGAGCGATTTGGCTGCTGCATGGATTAGTTTGCTCTGGAGCCCTCCTTCCTGAGCGAAGACAAAAATGTGTGAGCTGGAGGCTAAAAAACTGTGAGCTAGCTCACACTAACTCAGCTTAGTGGGAACACTGATCTCCTTATTTCGTTTTGCTGTGTATAACATCTATGTTATCTTCAAAGAGCTCAAGATGCTTGCTATAGAGTAGTCCTACTGATTCCAGTGGATCTACTTTTCAGATGAGAAAGTTCTAAGTTTTTATTATCAACATTCAGGAAAAAAGGAGCAAATATCTGTATACTGTATAGGAACAAAAAATAAATCCTACTGCAGTGACAAAGACATCTGATACTTAATGGAATGCATGTAAATTTGTCACCTACACCAGAGAAATGAGTAGCGTTCTGAACACACACAAAAACAAGTAGAAGATAAACTCAAATTGTAATCTCTGATGTGGTTATTTGCCTTAATTACTAGTTGTCTTTGCTTTGTGCTCTTTTTAAGAATG
Organism: Gekko japonicus; assembly: GCF_001447785.1. Lineage (NCBI taxonomy): Eukaryota > Metazoa > Chordata > Lepidosauria > Squamata > Gekkonidae > Gekko > Gekko japonicus. The sequence continues at coordinate 112,293 of NW_015167662.1, forward strand.
AAATCCTTTTAAGAATAAAAATGGATATCGTTTGTGAACCAAACATTTATGGTTGACAAATCTTCAGTTTTACCTGTGTGATTAAACCACTTACCGTCCTCAAATGGAAGACGTCATATTCACGAGGCAAATTCTGGCAATTTGTATGTCTCCAGCTGGCAGGCCGACACTGCCTTCCAGAAAAGTTGTCACCCTGACGCAGTCCCTTGATGAAATGGCATCCCATGTCAGAAGGATCTAGGATATTGGGTTACCTGCCTGTACCAGATCATTGTTTCTAGGAGATAATCCATAAATTATTAATCCTTCTAATGTACTTGAGCAATATAAGGAGGGCTGCTTGTGACCAATTTAACCTTTCTGACTGCTTCTGTGAGAACCGTCTTGTGGTAGAAATAAAACTGGCTGTTCTCACATCAGTTCTTACTGGATCATCAGTGCAGTTTATAGCCATTTCTTTCAACAATTGCCACTTTTATAGCTGTTATCTAAACCTAAACTGGTGATAATACACGTTGCTACACAGAGGCAGGCAATAGCAAACTACCTCTGTTCATCTCTTGCCTTGAAAATCCTACAGGATCACCCGAAATCAGCTGCAACTTGGCAGCGCTTTCCACCACCACAGGAAAACACACAGATGAGTAAATGCCTTTTATGTTGTTATACTGCTACTTCATTAAATTACATGGTTCCATTATTCATAGTTGCTTTAATGCTTCCCACTCCATGTAATTTCCTGAAGGTTTGCACCAACTTTACAGGAAAGAACAAACAGCATATTAATTGATATTTGCTTCCCTAAACTTATTCTTCCTGTGAGGGCTGGAGGTGGTAAACATCAGGATAAAACAGAAGAACACACACTTTATATTCTGAATCTAGTCAAAATTATATGCTTAGACAGTGCAGTTTAATGAAATATTTTTTCTATACTTCTAATTTTTCACTGGCTTTTACCATTTGGTATTTATTTGTATTGAAAACTCTAAACCAGGATTAATATTGACCGCAAAGAAAAATAAGTTCTACCAAAAAAAAAAAAAAAAACCCCACACGATGTCAACAGAAAAAAGTGATGTTTCTTTCACTAAATTTTTGCACAAAAGTAATTTGAATAGTTGAATTTCTAGCAAACCAGATATGGAACAGCTGGAGTGTGCAGTGAGGGAGAAACCAGGGCAGGAGCATGCCATGAGATAGAGGAGGGAGATAGGATCTCCCCTCTTTCACAAGCCCCTCTCTCTTGTTTGATATATTATTAATATAAAGCTATAATGTTTTGAACTCATCCATTTAAAGCAGGGGTTGTCTAGAATATTGCTCTGAGGTATCAGACAGCCATCAAAGTCAAGGAATAAATCTCCATCTCAGTCCCATCATCTCTCTCAATAACCATGTTTCCTCACAGCTGGGTTGTATTTTTCAAAATGATCTTCAACACTGTTGCTTTCCACAGAAACTAGAAAGGGAAACAGATTAGAGCTAATCTAAGGCAATAAAGTTTTGAAAAGATTCCTCAGCAAAGTTATAGTTTGAGATAGTGGTGAAATTCAAAATTAAGCTACATGAACAGCTTTCCTAATCAACATTGGCATTCTAAAGTCCTGCTGGAGACACTTGAAGATAGCTACTAAGTCCCCAAACTGGTGTATCCTGAAGATGCCACTGACATCATAATAACAGAAGTACAATGTCATGCTGATGTCATGGCAGTTTAACTGCAATGTTAGCACAATGATACCAGCATAGCTGGGTAACATATCAAAGAAGCAGCATCACTGATTCCGGTCCCATAGGCACATTAAACCAGCAAAAGAGGTGGTCAAAACATTTGAACAAAATGAGATGAAAACAATTGTTTTCTCCCACTCCTTCTTCCTCCATCTGCATAGCCATAACAGAATGTAGGATTTCAATGAACTCTTCACTCACTCATGGTTCACTTACATTAGTGCATAAACATTTACTAGGACACCCATAGCCATAACAGAATGTAGGATTTCAATGAACTCTTCACTCACTCATGGTTCACTTACATTAGTACATAAACATTTACTAGGACACCCATATCTCAAATGATTCAGCCAAGGCTGGTAATCAATATAAGAGCACATTGCTAACACTGGTCTCAGAACATTCCTTTTCACATCACTCCTCTGGCTGGCGATTCAAGGACAAGGTGCACATGTATGTACACTCTCTTTCTCACACAAAGAGATCTGTGATATTTCCCCCTCCATGTTTATATTGGTGTCTGCACACGTACAGTAAAAACCCAACCATGTGAGTCAAATATTGGGTTGCTATGGCAACCCAAATGTGTGGGGAATTTGATATTGGTACCCCTGGACATGGTTAAGTAGGAGGCAGACCAGAAATGGAACAGCTGAAGCGTGCAGTGAGGGAGAGGCCAGGGCAGGAGCTGTGAGATGGAGAGGGGAGATGGGATCTCCCCTCCTTCACAAGTCCTCACCTGTTTCCCTCTCTCTTGTTTGATATATTAATGTAAAGCTCATAACAATTGATGAGCTCCCCACTATACAACTTATAAATAATATACTTCATTAAATTAAAAGGTTTCTCTTGCTCGAAAGCCAGTTGAATCTGACTCTAGGGGGCAGTGCTCATCTCTGTTTCCAAGCCGAAGAGCCAGCGCTGTCTGCAGACTTTTTCCGTGGTCATGTGGCCGGCATGACTAAATGCTGAGGCACACAGAACGCTACTACCTTCCCACTTGAAGGTACTACCCACTACCTTCCCACTTGAACGCTACTACCTTCCCACCAACGGGAGCGCCCTGAAGGAGTAAGCCTCCCGAATGAAGATAGCCATTCCTCCCCCCGCCCCTGAGTCCGTGACTGGTGGAGGACCGAAAACCCAGGTGGGGCAAGCTGGGTGAGAGCTACTATAATGTAGAGATGTGAGCTTATCAAAATACAGTGACCAGTTTGGCTCCTTAGCATGCGTACACTGTAGGTTTCTGGGTGTTTGTAAACATATGCTATAGTTGACAGCAATTACTGCCTCAAAATCTGTGTATGGCACATGTAAAGAATAAATTGGCCCTTATTACACTTTGAATGTCTTTGGAATTAAAGTAATGGCAGATTCAGTTGGGTAGCCATGTTGGTCTGAAGCAACAGAACAAAGTTTGAATCCAGCAAAGTTTAATTCCGGATATAAGCACAGCATTAAAATTAAACTTTATTGGTCTTAAAGGTGCCGCTGGACTAAAACTTTGTTCTAAGGTAATGGCAGTTCTACTCTAGTGCAGTGTGAAAACAGAAACACTACACTAAGCAAGATC
>NW_015167663.1:0-28613 GCF_001447785.1 Gekko japonicus
AGAAATAAAGTTCCATGGCTTCTTTCCAAGTAATAATCCATTATTCTTGGCCAAAAAAACCCTCTCTGCTTTCAATTGTATATTTTTAAGATTTTCTGTATGAAGAAGAAGAGGAGGAGGACATTGGATTTATACCACTTTATACTTCACTACCCAGGGGAGTCTCAAAGCGGCTTACAATCTCCTTTCCCTTCCTGTCCCCTCTCCACAACAGGCAACCTGTGAGATAGGTGGGGCTGAGAGAGCTCTTTTGGGAACTGCTATTGAGAGAAGAGCTCTGAAAGAACTTGTGACTGACCCAAGGTCACACCAGCAGCTGCATGTGGATGAGTGGGGACTCAAACCTGGTCCTCCCAGATTAGAGTCCACGCTCCTAACCACTACACCAAGCTGGCTTTCACCTTTATACATTTCAGACAATTTCTCTGGAGACATATACCCACAGTATGTCATCTTATAAAAGATTCTGTCTTAAAGTAAGCTTCAAACCCTTTGTCCACAAACTTTCCCATTGTTCCATGTGTATATCACACCCAATGTTTTAGCCCATTTTACCATACATTCTTTAACTTGTTCTTCCTCAGTTTCAAATTTCAACAGGAGTTTACACATTTTAGCAATAACACGGTCATCATTTGCACATAATTCTTTTTAAAATTCGGACTTTGTTCAAAATCCTGACACCTTTTATCAACTTTAAACCTTCCCAAAACTTGTATATACACAAACCAGTGTCAAGTATGACATTCAGAGTTATTAACTAAACTCTTGGTTTTAATTTATATTCACCTTGTTGCCATTCTAACATATCATGATATGTTAGCCATGTATATAAACCTGTCATTTCTTTTCTAGAATATGTTTCTTGTGGTGATAGCCACAATTGTATTTTTGGGCAGCGTCTAGGCTTGTACTTATTCCAAACTCTCAAGACCACATGTCTAACATAATGATCATTACATTCTGCATTAATTTTGGCTTTATCATACATCAAGCACCTGTGCCAACCAAATCTCGTAATGTCCTTCTAACTCTAATAATCTTTTTTTTTTAAGTCCAGTTTTTCATGCATGGGGAGGCAGCAAAATACAATTTCAGATCTGGCAAAGTCAGGCCACCTCTTTCTTTTGCATCTTGCGATACCTTATATTTACTCTTGCTATTTTCCTTTGCCAAACAAAGCTATATATCTCTTTCTGCCATTGTTTAAATGGTACATCAGTTGTCAAAAACGGTATTGTCTGGGGAAAAAAATTAGCATTCTAGGTAAAACATACATCTGTATCACAGATATTCTACCCTAAAATGACAGTTGTAGATTACACCATCCCAACATATCTTTTTAAAAAATTTCATCGGGCAAAGCCACGGATCAAAATGCGCCGCAGGGCTTCAACAAGTGGGAAATATGAACAGGAATTTACAAGATCTTTGTTGTCTGCTACATACTCTTCTATGAGACCAGTGGGAAAACAGAACAGGAATTTAGACGATCTGTGTTTTCTGCTACAGATCCCGAGAAGGAAACGTTTTGGCTGCTGGATTCAAACATGCCGCTGGAGGGCAGGACTCAGGAGGCTCCTCCTCCCTGGGGGGCGGGGCAGGGCGGGGCGCGGCGCTCTTGAGGCTGCTATGCGCCGCCTCTTCTGGCAGAGCGTGGTTGGCACGGGACGTGTTTGGTCGCAGTTGATTGTGCTCCCAGTCGCCCCTGAAATGGAGGTCCCCTATAGCGTCCTTTGCGCCCTCGGAGGCCTTGGCCTCTGCCACCTCCTCGTGTGGCGTTGGGGCTGGAGGGAGAACTTAGACGGGCGCTTAGAGGCTCTCCAAGCCTGGCTCACAGACTTGGGTGCCTTTTACACGGAGTCGGACCGCGCGCTCACAGAACGGGGCTTTTTTACAGAGTCAGATGCGTTCCGCACCGTGGGGCGTTTTTCCTGCGCTCTTGGGTCCCTCGTCCAGAGACTTAGACAGGTGGTTAATCGGAGGCGGAGAAGGCCTCTCTAACTTTAGTCGGTCGACGCAGAGTTTTTTGCGGAAATGGCAGCTTGTTCAGGGCGCTCCGCCCAACGACCGTTTCATTTCCTGCCGCTCTCTCTCTATATTTATTACTTGCCCCTGTGAAAAGGGGGATTGTTGGAGAGCAGGCTAAACCGCACTGCAGCCGTTTTGTGAATGATCTCATAGTGATATGATACTAAGTTGATTTAAAAAAAACACCACCCCCCCCCCAAAAAAAAAACCCCTGGTGATATTGAATGTTGCGACTTGAAGCCTGCTTGCGGGGAAGGAGAGATCTAAACTCGAGTAAATGCATACAGCCTTTTGCAGGGAACAGAAAGAGATTAATGTTGATGTGGCAGACAAGGGTGTAGACTTTCCAATTTCCCGGGGGGGGGCTGGGGCTGGGCCAGAGGCATTGCTGTGCTAGGAGCAAGGGTGGCTCCCGGGGGGAAGCTGAGTACCTTCCTGAAAATTTCGGCGGGGGCTGAAGCCCCGCCGCCCCCACGAAGATTACGCCTATGGTGGCAGACCCCCACAAGCGTGTTGGAAATGTGGGGAACGGAAGAGAGAGCAATGTCCAGAGGTGGCTGAAACATCCCGTCCCAACTAAATATGTTGTCACCCAACGAATGGCACATGAACGAGATAGAACGAAATGAGCCTGAGTTACAAAGAAACGTTAACAGTGACCACTGACATTACAGTGGCTGTTTAAAAGGTACACAGTTTGTTCTGACCACCAGAAACCCTCTTTTGAACTCAGGACGGAATGAGGCTGTGTAGTCCCTCTAGAAAGAAATATCGAGCGCATCGAGAAAGAAAGCCGGAGTTTATCCGTTGAAGGAGACGGGGCTGGAATTGGCGGAGGCTCTGAAAGGGGCGACTCTCGGATCTGAGATGAGCGAGTCTGGAGGAAGATGGGCCGAAGCCAACCGTCGCTCGGGTTTCCCTCGGAGGGTGGCAAGTGACGGTTTCCCTTGGAAGATGGCAAGTGACGGCTTCCCTTGGAGGATGGCAAGTGACGATCAAAAGAGAGCCCAAGGATCCTTGTAAGCAGTGTTCCCTTTAAGCTGAGTGAGTGTGAGCCTGCTCACAGTCTTTTAGCCTTAGCTCAGGGAGGAGGGCTCCAGAGCAAACTAATTTCTGCAGCAGCCAAATCGCTGGCTCACAGCTTTAAAGCCAAAGCAGCCTTTTATCATCTACGGCTGGTGCGGCAGTTGGTGATCGGGCCACAGTGATCCATGCCTGACCCTGGAGGCTAGACTACTGCGATGCTCTCTACATGGGGCTGCCTTTGTTGCAAATTCGGAGGCTGCAGCTGGTGCAGAATGGGGCAGCCAGGTTGTTGGTGGGTGTCCCTAAATGGGATCACATCCAACCTGGGCTGAAAGCGCTGCACGGGCTGCCTATAGCGTTCCGGATTCGCTTCAAAGTGCTGGGGCTTACCTTTAAAGCCCTACATGGCCAGGGTCCAGCATACCTGAGGGACCTCCTTTCCCCATACAGGCCCCAAAGAGCACTTCGGTCGGGGTCACAACACCGCCTAGTGACCCCGGGTCCTAAAGAGGCCAGGCTTGCTGCCACAAGGGCCAGGTCCTTCTCGGTGGCGGCTCCTACCTGGTGGAATGAGCTCCCGGAGGAGAGCAGGGCCCTGCGGGACCTCTTACAGATCCTCAGGGCCTGCAAGATGGAACTCTGCCGCCAGGCTTTTGAGTAGGAGCCGCCGCACTTGGCCTTTATTTATTGCCTCAATTGTTTTCATCCTGTTGTGTTCTATTGCACAGCTGTGCCCATGTAAGCCGCCCTGAGCCGGCTGGCAGGGAGGGCGGGGTATCGGTGAAATAAAATAAATAAATAAATAATGCCAGGAGAAAATTTGCTCACAAGACCCCGCAGCTTAGAGGGAGCGCTGATTGTAACAACCTCTGTATTTCGAGTGGATCATTCACTTCTGCATGTGGTCCCTTCTGTCTGTCAGTCTGCGGACGGGCGGCTTTCGTTTCATTGCGCCTGCTTGCCCACGGAAGCTGACACTCCCAAAATGAAACTGTGTCGGTGCGGCTGGACCCAAACTTTCCATTGAATAAAAGTTGTCTTTAAACGACGAACAGGGTTTGTCTTTGATGAAGTGCCTGCCACAGAAAAGGAAGGGTAGGAAGGGTGCGGGCCTTCCGGGAAGGGGCGTCGGGGAAATCGCGGGCGGGGGCAGGCAGGAGGGGAAGGGGTGGGCGACTGCCTGCGCCACTGCTGCCCTTCGGAGGAGGTGGGCGAGACGCGGCTGGTTCTTGGCCGACCCTCCCGCCGGGGGGCCCGGGAAGATCGACGGAGGCGACGCTGGAGGGCCGGCAGAGAGAGCGAAGAAGGTCGGGCCAGCGGGGGGGGGGGGCAGGTTTGCCTTCGGAGCGCCGGAGGGATCTGCTGCGGTCTCAGTTTTAAAAGGATTTAAACCTCCCCCCCGTCTGTCTTTGATTTGGAGGTTGGGGCCCACAAGCCGGATCTGGTGATGGGGAGAGGGTGGGAGCCCGACGAGGCCTTCGAGGAACCGGAGTCCTTCCAAAAGGACCACCCCACCCCCAGGCGGTGCGGGGGCGCAAGGCAGAGGCAGGCCGTCGGGGAGACCGCCCCAGCTCGCCTCTGGCCCGGAGAGCCCGACTTTGGGCCGGGAACGGCCTCCCTCGGGCCGTCTTCCCCAGTCCCAGATGTGTCCGGGAGTTCTCCGTTCTTGGGGAAGTGGCGCCCATTACGTGCATCTGTCACGACGAAGGACGCTCAGCCGCCCCGGATCCCTCTCCCCGGACTCTGCGGCCTCTCTCCCCATCAAGACCTCTCCTCTCGTCTCGTCTCGAGAGGGTCGGTTTGCTGCGATGTGCCCTTGAGCGGTGCGATGCCCGGCCGGGCGGCGCTCGCTGGCACTGGCAGACGTGAGAACATCAGAGAAGCCAACGTCGGATCAGGCCAGTGGCCCCTCCGGCCCGACACCCTGTGTCACATGGGGGCCAAGAATACCAGGCGCCATCAGGAGGTCCACCAGTGGGGCCAGGACGCTAGGACGTCCTGTCTAGCAAATGGAGGCATCTGTCACGGGGAAAGACAATGTCTCTCCGGTCGGAGTAGGAGGAAAGAGCAGCAAGAGCCCAGCAGCATCCGAAAGACTCATCTCTGGCAGGGTATATGAGCCTTCCTGAGTCAGTGCTCAACGTCTGAGGAGGTGGGCAGGGAGTGGGGGGGCAGGACCGCTGCCTCTCCCCACGCTGTGGCGGTCCTGAATGCAATTGCGCCCTTAGAAGGAGCTCCCCGATGAGATCTGGCTCAACCCAATGGTGGCGCATCCCCAGGTTGTTGGGTGATGGTGAGATATTGAAAAATTGGTATTTAGCAGAGATAAGATAGTTCAGCAGAGCCGGAGTAAAATAATTCAGACTGAGAGTCCATGTGTGATTAAAATATAAAGTTTTCACTCAATTCTAGCATGGGGAAGGGTAACTGGGATGAAAATAACAGAGCATAATGGGCTACATCCTTACGCTACAAAGACCAAACTAGAAGAGAGAATGGCTACTCTTCTTCTTCTTCTTCTTCTTCTTCTTCTTCTTCTTCTTCTTCTTCTTCTTCTTCTTCTTCAGAACACCAAACAAAGACGGAAAGAAAACCATAAAATGGTAATACACCTTGACACTTCAGTCCCAATCAAATTCTTACATCAGGGAGAAAATTCCTGGGCAATCTACATCTAAAGAGCATTGGTTACATGAGAAATGTTTGTTTAACATTTAACCCCAGATATACTGAGTGTTTTCAACTTGTAATACCCAACACAGGTGAACTCAAGGATGCCTTCTAGTCTAGGGTGGACTTCAGAACGAGGTTGAGGCGAACAAAATGGATTTCAGGAGGAGACCCTTGCCCCCTTAAGGGGCTGTCTCAGCGCTCTCCCCAGCAGGAGCCAGCTCTGTAACTCCGGCCATTGCCGATTGGCTACAGGTCCCTGGGACACAACTTCTGAGTGAGCAGCTCATCTGAGAATAAGAACCATTTGGCATCTTCAGACAGAGACAAATCAGGTGCTTCATATCTTTGCATGTGGGAGAAGCTTTGCAGGCCGTTTCGTCCACCACCTGTTCAAGGCATCCTCGACACAGAAGAGCAGCCTCTGCCTGAAGACCCCCAGTGACAGGGAGCCCGTCTTCCAGACAGATGTTTGGTTCTGTCCTTGAACTGGTCTTCCCATTAGGAATGGTCTCCTTAGGTTCAAACGACATCCATGTAAGGCTGTGCGTCATTTCTGTTATAAAGGTATGTATGTTGTGGTTGCTAACACACATACACACACTGGACTGTGGTGGTGAGTCCCTATGGCTTGGGAGAGAAGCTGCTTGCATTGAAACTCTGTGCCTTGCAAAGCTCCTCGCCTGCTGTTTCTGCAAATGCATTTTGACACATGGACACAGCTCAACTGAAGAAGAAGCCATCGCCATTGCTAGCAGCCCACAAAACAAAAACTGGCATGGACATAACCACCATTGATGAACTTTTGGTAAACATGTAACCTGGTTATCTGCATCAAAGAGGACAGTTCCATGTTTTATGGTCGGTTTATGGCTTGAGACCCAGCCACATCGCTATACACATCAAAGGTTGCTGTGGTACCATCTTCGCTCCGTTGACCAGAGGCATCCCTAGAGTTAAAGGGTTAGATTTCAGCATTGCCCACTCCACTTAGGTAGGCAGGGCATTATTTAGTTCCCAATAGTATAGAGTCCTTGGGACGGACCACAGGTGGGAAGGATGGCACCACTGCCAGCCCCCAAGACCCCCCCCCCCCTATATAAGGTGAGGTTCAACAGTTTAAAGCTCGCTAGTCATATTCTTCACTTCATTAAAGTAACTTAGGGTCTTGCTGCTATTGTAATCCTTTGTTTCATCTCTGACCTCGTGGGACTGCAGCCTAAGAGGTCTGCATGTGTTTGGCTGGTTCCAATCCTTGCAGTAGATTACTTATAGTTAGCCAGTTTATTTCACCTATTCTTCGTTGGGAAGATCAAGCCTCTGATCAGATAAGTATATGCTACTCCTTTCCCCATACCTTTAGCTTAAATATAACTATTTGCTATTTCTGTAACAACTGAGGAATTTGTGTGTGTGTGTGTGTTTTGACGTATGTATGTGAACTAGAGTTAGGAAATAAAAGGAACCAATTGCTTCATCAGAATATTAGCCTTGTCTCCGTTTGTAAAAACTTGATTTCTTCCAGGGAGGCGCATCCTGTATACATTGGGAATTACCACCGAACATTAATATTTCATAAGCTGCTGTCGTAGATAAGGCAGTTCGGCTATCATCCATCATCCAGGAACTTAAAAAAAATATTTTTATTAATTTTTGTAAATAATGTTAACATTGATATAACAAGTGTTTACATAACTGCTAGCCCAATGTATAAACTATAACTTAACAGCTCTTATACATACAGGATATGTTTTCAATTTTCGGAGATGTATTCATTCTGTCTGATGTAGCATGAGTGTTTTACCTCCTTGAAAATATATAATAAACTAGAACTAATAATAAATAAATAAATGAAACAAAAGAGAACAGAAAAGAAAAGAATTTCAAAGCAGTAATACAAACTTTCAGTCCTTAAATCCATTTGTGATAGTGGTTCCAATCAGAAGAGATGAATTGTTGTTGAGATAAGTAGTCAAGCACTGGATACCATTTATCTGTGACGATTGTTAAAGTTGGCTTTGGAGACAAGAAATTTATTTTATTTGTGACTGCATCCATTAAATAATGACTCCATAATTTCTTAAACCACACCTCAATACTAGGTGCTTTATTCGCTTTCCAGTACGATGCTATCGCAGGAACTTAAACCCACAACCTCTGGTCTTTCCTTGTGGAGCAGCAGAAATCCCATCTTTGCTCTCTTCATGTGGCAGCCCTATACACATGTGAAGAGTGCTCTCCTCGCCCACGTTTTCTCTTCTCCAGCCTAAATATTGCCAGTCCCTTCCATCTATCTTTACAAGGTTTGTCCTCAGTGCTCTCCAAAATTTCTTAAGTCCTTGCTCAGGAGATAATGGAAGAAAATGAATGCAAAGTTTCCTACAGAGGGTGCTTTGATACAGGCTTTGGAGGGGTGAGGAGACATATGGTTCCTATCCAGGATATCACATTTCCTTCAAGTGCTGGAAGGCGGATTGCCTTTGCTTCCTTGACAATATGGATGGAATAATCCCCATTTCCTTCCCCCTGTAATAGAATGTGTACTTTTCTCCACCTGTCCTCATTCATTTTAGAAGATTATAAGCCTTGTTAGGAAATTCTCCTAAGTGCTGCATGTTTCATGGTGTTATTTAATCCCATCACGTAGACAGAACATCCCAGTAAATGACATTGTGTTGGGTGATAGTGAGATATTGAAAAAATGGTATTTAGCAGAGATAAGATAGTCCAGCAGAGCCAAAGTAAAATAATTCAGACTCAGAATCCATGTGTGATTAAAATATAAAGTTTTTACTAAATTCTAGCATGGGGAAGGGTAACTGGGATGAAAATAACAACGGAGCATAATTGGCTATCCTTACTCTACAAAGAAAAAACTAGAGAGAGATTATGGCTGCTCTTCTTCTTCTTCAGAACACCAAACAAAGACGGGAAGAGAAGCCATAAAATGGTAATACACCTTGACACTTTAGTCCCAATCAAATTCCTACATCAGGGAGAAAATTCCCGGGCTTTCTACAGCTAAAGAACATTGGTTACATGAGAAACATGTGACTTCCTGTGAGTGACATAAACAAACATTTAACCCCAGATATACTGAGTGTTTTCAACTTGTAACACACAACACATCGTTTACTCATTTAAAAAAATCATTCATCTTCTCGGGAGAATAACTGGGTCGTGAAGATCGATCGAGATGGGTGGCTCTGTTGGTCTGCCTGTAGCAGTAGAAAGATGCAACAGTCCAGTAGCACCCTAAAAAATAACAAAATTTGATGTAGGGTATGGGTTTTGGAATCCCAGATCACCGCAGACTGTGACAGCAGCCATGAAATTAAAAGACGCCTGCTCCTTGGGAGGAAAGCGATGGCGAACCTAAACAGCATGATAAAAAGAAGAGACATCACCCTGCCAACAAAAGTCCGCATGGTCAAAGCAATGGTATTCCCAGTAGTCATGTATGGCTGAGCCATACATGACTACTGGGAATACCATTGCTTTGACCATGCGGACTTTTGTTGGCAGGGTGATGTCTCTACTTTTTATCATGCTGTTTAGGTTCGCCATCGCTTTCCTCCCAAGGAGCAGGCATCTTTTAATTTCATGGCTGCTGTCACAGTCTGCGGTGATCTGGGATCCCAGGAACGTGAAGTCTGCCACTACTTCCACGACTTCCCCTTCTATTTGCCAAGGAGTGATGGGGCCGGATGCCATGATCTTAGGTTTTTTTATATTGAGCTTCAAGCCCACTTTTGTGCTCTCCTCTTTCACTCTGAACAAGAGGCTCTTAAGGCTCTTAATGCAGTTTAGGAAGAATGAAAAACACAACATTTGAAATTGCTCATAATACAATCTCTGATTTTTCTCTCTCAAACAGAAAAACACAAATCACAAAGCATTTTGGGAAAAGCCTGTTAATTGTGGTGTTGAAATTTAAGTCCCTTTAATGTTTCTGTTTCAGGCACATCAGAATCTCATTGGTGACAAAATCTCAAATTTTGTCACCAATTCCTAGTGTTTGTGGGGGGGTTGGGGTTAGCAGTGAAATGACCCGCCTGAAAGCATTTGGCTGAAGACCCGCACACACACCGGTCCCAGCACCGAACTGGCCTTGTCCCATAGAAGACCAAAGGCAGGAGGACGCGAACACAGCGAAAAGGGCCGTAAAGAAACACCGTGATAGAACAAAACACACTTCTACTAATATGTACTTGTATCTTCATATCCTGATTTACTTGCAATACAGACTCTAGTATATCTTATACACATACAAAAACCTAAAGTACATTGTCTGTACTAATAGAAAAGTCCACAGCTACAAAGACCTATTCCAACGGTGTAGACTGTCTTGCTCCTGATAAACGATGAAAGATGCAGCAAGCTGTTATATTCTCCAGAAAGAGTCATTCAGCAGGCATCAAAGTAGGCATGAGAAATGCAACAGGCAGTTGTATTTTCCACACAAATTGTTTCAGCAACTGCCTGCTGCATTTCTCAATGTACTTTAGGTTTTTGTATGTGTATAAGATGCAACGAACATGGAGTTGAGCAAACTTCAGAGGACGGCGGAAGACCGGAAGGCCTGGCGTGATCTGGTCCATGGGGTCCATGGGGTCGCGAACAGTCAGACTCGACTGTGCGACTGAACAACAACAACATAAGATATACTAGAGTCTGTATTGCAAGTAAATCAATATATGAAGATACAAGTACATATTAGTAGAAGTGTGCTTTGTTCTATCACGGTGTTTCTTTATGGTTGTCTAATGTTGCTATCTTCCCTGTGTGTTTGTAACAACGAAAAGGGCCACCTGGCTGGTAAAAGGTGCCTTTTGGATACTGTTGCCAATCTCCAGGTGATGGCCGGAGATCTCCTGGAATTACAACAGATCTCCAGTTGACAGAAATCAGTTCGCTTGGGGGAAATGGCTGCTTTGGAAGATGGACTCTATGGTCGTGTACCCTGCATAGGTCTCACCCCCCAAATCCCCAGAAATGTCCCCTGGATCTGGCAACCTGACTTTTGGAAACAACCACACTCGTTTCTGCTCCAGGTGGTTTCCCCTACGCTCATGTAAGGCAGAGCAAAAATGACTTGCCCACGGACAGACACTGGGAAAGGGGATTAGACATCATCACCCCCCTATGAGTGCCCTCGTGTGTTTGCAACAGGGCGCCCGCCTGCCGGTCACATGCCCCAGAGGCGTGTGGCTGCCTTCCTCTGAAATCGCGCCAATTTGCAAAGTGTCACTTCCCAGTGCCAGCACCTGCACCGAAGTGCAGGCTCCGCGGGCGACAAAGCGTAATTGGGCAAGGGGCAAAGAGGGACAGGAATTAATGGGTGGGGACCTCTGGCATGGAGGATGGGAAAGCTGAGTAACAAAAAGAGTAATCACGGCAGGGGGTGCCCCACGGGGCCAGCTGTCAATGTGGAGGCAAGGGCGGCAAGGGGAAGGGATCAGCAGAGTTCTACTTTCTGCGTTTTCTTTCCGAGCAAAAGGAACGAGCACGCCTTCCCCGCCTCCACTCACACCACAGCACTTCCTGCAAAAACACATTTCTCCCTCCCACCAGATCTGGCTGGCACCCACGGCGAACACGTGCATGCGATCCCCCCCCCCCCCCAAGTCTGGGTTCCTCTTCGTTGCTTTGTCCTGAAGTAATGCAAACCTAACCTGGTACAAACACCACTGCAGCGGGGCCTGGCAGGGGACAGGTGGCCATATGCTGGCTGGTGTCCCGCAGCAAGCCAGGTACACTACCCCACTCCGAATGCGAAATTTCCCTTCACTCACCATGCCTGGTAGCCATTAATGGACATATTCCCTATGAATCTGTCTAACTCCCTTTTTAAACCCATCTATGCTTGTGACCAATTCTGCTCTTTCTGGTCACGAATTCCACAATTTATTGACTTGCTGAGTAAAGAAGGGTTTTGTTTTTCCTGTCCTGAGTCCATTGCCCAACAGCTCACTGGATGCCCTTCAGTAGTAGTAACTTGCTTATGTCCACTTGGGAAATCTGGGAGGGTATCCTCCAGGTTTCCAGGGGTCATTTCATAGAAAAGGAGGTGCAGGAGCTAATTAGCACCCACCCACTCCACATGTTCTCACCTGGGAGGGAAAGGTGCAGCTCAAAACCACATTCAAATACCTTGCCGTACTGACTGCAAAGTCACCCCCTGAACGACCATAAAACTGCCATAAATCTATGCAGAAGGTACAATAAAATCCGATGATCAAAGAACTCAAAAGGGGCACGGGGTGTAGAAGCTATCATAAAACCCGATAATCAAAGGAAGTGAAAGCAGCATGCAATGCAGAGGGGAATTTCTGTTCCAACGGTGGGTTTTGTAAAACAATGGAGGGAAAAGCCAATGCAGAATCAGCCATAGTGTTAGTAATGAATGGGTTTTGGTATGCCTAATGTGTGAGATTAAAAGCTCTATCTAGTGGATTAAATGAATTCATGCAGGTATATATAGAGCGTGTTCAGACGGGCAGCTAATCCCGTCATTATGCCAACTTGAATTTTATCCTGATCTTTTTAACCCATTGTAGCATGACCAGACATCCCCCTGGTGGATTGTCTAGATGGCGTCCATTGAAGTAGGCATGCACGGTGGGGCACATGCAACAAGCCCCACCCGCTGCTCCCAGTCAGAGCAAGAAGCAGCCACTGGCAGTCTTGAAGCAGTGGCTGGACAACCACTTGTCAGCAGGGGTCATTTCCTGCAGGAGCGCACAGGAGCGGAGCTCCGGCAGTAAAGAGCCCAGGGGGCGGGCACATGTGACAAGCCCCGCCCCCTGCTCCCAGCAGCCCTCAGTCAGAGCAAGTAGTAGCCAGGTAAATTGCAGAGGCCCCCCCGCAATAGCAGTGCTGCACTTGGCCAGTAGTTCAGCAGTTTGAGACCCGGGTGCCACATGATGGAGTGAGCTCCCATCTCTAGTTCCAGCTCCTGCCAACCTAGCAGTTTGAAAGCAAGAAATTGCAAGTAGACAAATAGGTACCACTTTGGTGGGAAGGGAACAGCGTTCCGTGCGCCTTTGTGTTTAGTCATGCCAGCCATATGACCACGGAAACATCTTCGGACAGCGCTGGCTCTTCGGCTTGGAAACGGAGATGAGCACCGCAACCCTAGAGTCAGAGTCAACTGGCTTTGAAGCAAGGGAATCTTTACCTTTACTTTACTTGGCCATTAGATGGCAGACCAAGACCTTGTCTGAACTCGTGCTTGGCACAAATCATTGCACTGCCTACAAGGACAAAAAAAAAAAAAAAAAAAGACGAAGAATCCCGAAGCAAAGATTTTGGTGTTACAGGGCGATTCTGCATCTGGCATTCGCTCCACATTTTCTCAACACTGAGGAAAAGGTGCAGCTCAAAACCACATTCAGATACCCTGGGGCAACGCCGTACTGACTGTGAAGTCACCTCTGAATGGCTATAAAATCTATGCAGAAAGTACTGTAGAACCCGATGATCAAAGAAAGTGAAGGCGGCATGCAGTGTAGAGGGTACCATAAAACCTGATGATCAAAGAAAGTGAAGGCGGCATGCAGTGTAGAGGGTACCATAAAATCCAACGATCAAAGAAAGTGAAGGCGGCATGCAGTGTAGAGGGTATCATGAAACCTGATGATCAAAGAAAGTGAAGGCGGCATGCAGTGTAGAGGTACCATAAAATCCGATGATCAAAGAAAGTGAAGGCGGCATGCAGTGTAGAGGGTGCCATAAAACCTGATAATCAAAGGAAGTGAAGGCGACATGCAGTGTAGAGGGTACCATAAAATCTGATGATCAAAGGAAGTGAAGGCAGCATGCAGTGTAGAGGGTACCATAAAATCCAATTATCAAAGAAAGTGAAGGTGGCATGCAGTGTAGAGGGTACCATAAAATCCGACGATCAAAGAAAGTGAAGGCGGCATGCAGTGTAGAGGGTACCATAAAATCTGATGATCATAGAAAGTGAAAAAGGCAAGCAATGCAGAGGGGAATTTCTGTTCCAAGATGGGTTTGGTAAAACAATAAAGAGAAATGCAAATGCAGAATCGCCCTCAGATTCAACATTTCAATACCGCTAACCAGAGGGGAGTGTGAAGAGGGGCTCTTAGGTTGGGAGTTGAAGGTAGTAAAGAATGCAGTGGCAGGAGACTAGGACAACTGGGTCCTCATCAGCCTCCAGGACCAGGTACGCTAAATTCTAGTTGCCACAATTGTGATCAGATTGGACACTGGACGGCCTGTTGCAGCTTTTCAGTCTCTTGTTGATCATTCTCCTCCGCCTCCTCCATTGCCTGCTGATCTCCCAAACCTTTCATATTAGGACCGCATGAGGGATTGTGACTTCCTTGACCTGCTCCTACCCCGGTCAGCATGACCAATTTTCCCTCTAAGCTGTGGAGTCTTCTTGTGAGCAAAAATTCTACTTTGTGAGCTACTGGCATTCAAGTTGTGAGCGAGCGATTTGACTGCTGCATGAATCAGTTTGCTCTGGAGCCGTCCCTTCCTGAGCTAAGGCAAAAATGTATGAGCTGGAGGCTAAAAAACTGTGAGCTAGCTCACACTAACTCGGCTTAGAGGGAACACTGAGCATGACCCTCTTCTAATAGATACTGACTTTAGCAATTCTCTTCGAGTTGAAGCCTTTCTTCTAAGCCTATGGATGCCGTTGGCATTTCTAATCAAGTTATATCACATATGTTGTCTCCTTTCAGTAAAATGTATTCAATTTCCATCTACAACAAGATTTTAAAGAATAAGCGAGTCTTTACAGTCTGTTCTATATACACTAATCTGAAGAATGATACTGATCGTTTCCATACATTTCATACAGTACATCACTGATACATTTTGTGAGTGTTACCAAAGGTGTAGAGCGTTCATTACATCAGGTACTGTTTCTTTATAGTTAGATGGGCGAGTGTAGGAGACCATATACATGCAATATCAGTATGTTCACCTTTAGATTTGCTTTGTTTCAAAATGTCAGAGATTTTTTCCATTATATAATGGTTCCATAGTTTTTTGTACCAGAGGTCTGTGTTTAGTTTACTGTTGGATTTCCAAGTGGATGCTATTGTGGTTTTAGCTGCAAACAGAAGTAAGGAAGTTCTTTTCCTCTGTGTGATCGATAGAGTGTTTTCCTCTCTGTGGTTTAGAAGTAATGCTTCTGGTCTATTTTATGACCAGTTATGTTCCTTATTTCTTCTAGTACTTTTTCCCCAAAAGGATGCTACTACTGGGCATTCATACCAGCAGTGAATGTAATTACCTATTTCTTTGCATCCCCTCCAGCAAAGAGGATCTAGGGCTGCGGTGACACGGAGCATTAGGTACGCTACAGAGATGGAAGATAGGTGGATTTTCTGGGTGCGATCTCACTGCCACATCTGGGAAGCATCAAGCTCCTGTGGCGAACCCGAGGCTTCCCGCGGAAGATGCGCAGGGCAAAGGCGGGCGTCTAATCGAGTTTCCGGTGGTAGTTTCGGCACCCGCCCATGTCCCCTCGGAAAAAGGGTTTTTTCCCAAAGTTTCCACGGATGCGCACAAGCACCCAAGGAAGCATGTGCATATTTGAGTGTTTTTTTTAAAAAAAACCCAACCCGTTTGCCCCACGCCCCACTTCTTTGCTGCTCCACAGGACTGTGGAGTGATCGGCACCTCCCCCCTACCACGGGACCTCCACGGGACCTTGATCAGTAGGTCTGCTCGAGCAACCGCACGGTTTTTAGCCCTGGGGCTAACAGCCACGTCCCCCCCCCCCCGCAATTTCCTGCCCATGTGACCAGGACCTGAGTTACTTGAAATATGAGATATTTGTTGTGGAGTGTTGTACCACTTGGACATTATTCTGAAATTTTGCCATTTTTGCGTGGTGATAGAGGATTTATTTTCGTAGGTTCTCCTGTCCCTGTAACCCTGGATCCAATTTCTTCTTTTTTTTCTTGGGGATTTTTTCCCTAGGGGATTTTTTAATTTGCATTTTCTATAAACTACAACTATTAAAACTACAATGAAATTAAGGAAGGGAACTAAATACTATGGGAGAAAGTAAAGAAAACCCACTAAAAACCCAAGAGATGGTGGTCATACATATTGCTTAACAATTTTAGCTTTTAGCTCATAATTCCATTCAAGTTCATTGAATGTGGTCATCTAACAATCAATTTATGCTAATAATATAACTTTAAACACCTCTACTTCTGACTTCTTAAAAAACAATATAAGACTTATTTGTAATAATACATTATAAGAGCTTTCAGAGTGTAATAACATCTCGTTTTTTATATTTTTGCTTATTCAAATGGTAACTTTTCTTTGGGGCAGCTGCCCCTAATTTGGAGTCTGAGTCCTCATCTGAAGATGCCACTGCTCCTCCTCCTTCGCTATCTTTAATGTTGTCCTCTTTCTCCACTTCTACCTCTCCTGATGGACGACTATGTAGATGTAAAAATTTGTGTGCCTTTTCAACAGAGTCAATTTTTTCTTTCTTGTCCATGAATCTGAAGATTGTACCTTTGGGGACTAACCATCTATAAGGGATGTTTTTCTTTTGTAAAAATGTCACCAAGTCTCTATATTTCCTCCTCTTCCTTCTTATTTCAAATGGAATGTCCTTTAACAATTTTATTTCTTTGCCTTTGATCTTCAAGCTAGATCCATTTGTCTCTTTAAGTATTTGATCTCTCACTTGTCTTCTTTAGAATCTTATAATCACTTCTCCAGGCAGATTGTTTTTTTCTTGTAAATTCTGGATATGATCTATAGATCATATCTATTTCGCTTTGTAGTGTATCCACTTTTATATCTTCCATAGGTCCTAATACTTCACACATAGTCTGTTTCAGATTCTCAGGTTTTTCTTCTGGAACACCTTTAAATCTTAAGACATAGCTTGCGCTCTCCATTTGTAGCTGTAACAGTTGAGACTCTTCTTTCAGTCTCTTTTTTCCCATCACCTGTAGTTGTTTTTTAAGTTTTTTAGTATTGGTATCCCCTTTTTTTCTTCTTGTTCAGTTTTATCTGTTTTTTTGGCAATTTCAATCAGTTACAGTTGCTGTGCATCGAATTTGCTATGCAGTGAAGTCACTTGTTCCAGCAGGGGTCGCAATGCTTCTTTCAGCATCTTTTGTAGCTCAGTAGTTGTGTCCTGTCTAGGAGCAGGACTTGCTCGACCAGCAGTTCCGGCAAGAGGCTTTGGTTTTACTTGTTTGTCTTTCTCATCCTTCCTCGTGGGCGCCATGTTTGAGATTGTTTACTTTTTGTAAAAGTTATCAGTCTCTGATACTTCTTAAACAGCTTGGTAAGTTCTTAAATGCTTTTAATTTTGGTCTATCTTGCTTCAATAGTCCACCCTCCTTTTCGTATGAATGCAAAGTTTGCTTAGTTTTTCTTATCGGGTTAGGAAAATAGGGGAACTAATCTTTACTCTGGACAAGAGGCTGTTAGGACGGAATACGGATTTCCAATCAGCAGAGGTGTCAGACAAGAATATATTATCCCCCTATCTCTTCAATCTATATGCAGAACATATCATAAGAAAAACTGCATTAGATTTAGATGAATGCAGAGTGAAAATTGGTGGAAGGAACATTAACAATTTCAGATATGCAGATGACTGGCAGAAAATACTGAAGACTTGAAACGACTAGTGATGAAAGTGAAAGCAGAAAGTGCCGAAGCAGGATTAGAGCTAAAGAGCAAGAAGACAAAAGTAACTATCACGGGGGAATTACACGATTTTAAGGTTGACGGTGAAGGAAATGAAACTGTTCAAGATTTTCTATTCCTTGGCACCTTCAGCAACCAAAAGGAAGCCTGCAACCAGGAAGTTAGAAAGAGCTGTTATTGGGAAGGACAGCCATGAAAGAGCTAGAAAAGATTCTTAAGTATAAGGACCAGAATGGTGACCGAGATGGCGACCGAGATGAAAATAATTCATACTAGAGTATTCCCTGTTATTGTTACTATGTACAGGAGTGGAATTTGGACAATGAAGACCGGAAGAAAGTCGATTCATTTAAAATGTGGTATTGGAGGAGAGTTTTATGGACACCAAAAAGACAAAAAACAGGTTCAAATCAAGCCGGAACTCTCTCTAGAAGCTGAAAATGACTAAAATGAGACTATCGTATTTTGGTCACATTATGAGAAGACAAAGAGTCACTGCAAAAAGACAATAATGCTTGGGAAACTCGAAGGCAGCAGGAAAAGAGGAAGACCCAACAGGAGATATAATCAATCACAGAAGCCAGGGCCCTCAGTTTGCAAGATCTGAGCAAGGCTGTTAGTGATAGGACATGTTGAAGGTCATTAATACATAGAGTTGCCTTAAGTCAAAAGCGACTTGACAGAACTTAGAACACATGCAGATGGGGAAGACAAATCCTGTTGTTTCTTGTCAGCAGTGGGAAAAGGATCAGGAGCAGAATCAATAATAATGGACAGCTTAGCATTCCTTTGTTATGCTCGTTTATTGACCTGGGTGCGAATCGGGGAAGCAGTGCTTTTTGATTAATTTCGTACAGAACTAAGATTCGTTATGGCATTCGGACATAGTGCAGGATTTGGCTGCCCGCCAGAGAAATCCAGGTTTCACCGTGATTAATGCAGCTTTAGGATCCAAGACTCCATCGCTGAAAGGGTCAAAAGTCAAGCATGTCACTGTATTAGCAGAATATTTACTTACTCACTTCCTTACTTTAAATTTATTTAACTTTTATTGTATTTCTAGGTGCTTCACCCCAGTTCACTCCATTCAACGACCCCCCCCCCTAGCTCTAGCCCCGTACCCAGAAAATTTTTGTTAGGGGCCCCCCAAAGAGGGCAGTTTAGTACAGCGGAGCTGACTACCTCACAGGGTTGTTGTTGTTAGGGAAATATAGACGAGGAGAGAGACGGCTAGGTAAGAGTTGACGTGTAAAAATGGGGGGGGGACAGTACCTGGGGCAGTTTGGAAATAATAAAGAAAGGTCAGGATTTGTGCCTGGGAGTTGTATTCTCTCTGAAGCACTGTGCATTGCTCCAGAATCAAAGCCTACCCCTGCAGAAGATCCAAGATGTCTGGCAAGCATTGCTAAAGGAGCTGGGAGAGCCCCTCGAGGTTTACAGACACAACCTGGTTCTGTTGGGTAGCTAGCAGCAGCAGCGGGAGGACAATAACCCCCCTGAGCAGCCCCTTAGTCCCTGGTGCCAACAGGCTATTCTCCTTGTGTCCCCTTCAAAGAAGAAAAAGATGAGGGGGAGGAGTTTGAACACTGAACAAGCAGTATTGCCTCCTGCCAAACAAAGGGGGCTTAACAACTTCCCTGGCCTATTGAGCCAGAATCGTGTGGTAGTAAAAATGTCTAGGATCTACCCCACTCGCACATTCTCATGCTATCTCACAGGGTGTTTGTTGTGAAGATAAAATGGAAGACAGAGGAAAAATGTACGCTAATGGGAATTCACATTGTGGATAAAGACATCCCTTCCTTTACAAAACAGGGATGTTGGATTTCCCCACCCTGTCATATCCAGCATAGTCTAGAGGCTGGAATGTTGGGCTCAGGGCAAAGAAATCCAGGCTCAAATTCCCAATCTGCTATCAAAGATCAAGCTTTCTGCCTAATTTCCCTCCCAGGATTGTCCTGAGGATAAAATGGAGCAGAGGTGAATGATATAAACTGGTTTGTGTCCCCTTTGGTGAGAAAGGAGGGGTATAAATGAAGTCAATATCTCTGCTATTTCTATTTCTAAAAGTTGTGGTGGTCTTCCATTTGTTGATGGGAGGAGGAGAAGGAGATTGGATTTCTACCTCACCCTTCACTACCCAAAGGAGTCTCAGAGCGGCTTACAATCTCTTTTCCCTTCCTCTCCCCACAACAGGCACCCTGTGAGGAAGGTGGGGCTGAGAGTGCTCTCTTAACAACTGCCCTCGAGGGAACAGCTCTGAGAGAACTTGTGACTGACCCAAGGTCACACCAGCAGCTGCATGTGGAGGAGTAAGGAATCAAACCCAGTACTCCCAGATTAGATTCCATGCTCTTAATCACTGCACCAAACTGACTTGTCAGAATATATGCAAGCACAGTGCACTACAGAGTTGGTGAGCAGCATGAATGAATGAAAGCTTTTGATAAAGTTCCTCATCAAAGGCTCCTAAGTAAGCTCAAAAATATTGGGATAAAAGGACAAGTCCTTTTATGGATCAAAAACTGGCTAATTAATAGAAAACAGAGAGTGAGTATAAATGGGCAATTTTCTCAGTGGAGGGTGGTAAGCAGTGGGGTACCGCAGGGATCAGTACTTGATCCAATGCTTTTTAACTTGTTCATTAATGATTTGCAGTTGGGAGTAAGCAGTGAAGTGGCTAAATTTGTGGATGACACAACGTTGTTCAGGGTGGTGAAAACCAGGGAGGATTGTGAGGCAATCCAAAGGGATCTGTCAAGGATGGGCGAGTGGGTGTCAACATGGCAAATGGGGTTCAATGTGGCCAAGTGCAAGGTGATGCACATTGGAGCCAAAAATCCTAAATATAAATACACACTGATGGGGTCTGAACTGGCAGACACTGATCAAGAGAGAGATCTCGGAGTTGTAGTAGATAACTCACTGAAAATGTCGAGACAGTGTGTGACTGCAATAAAAAAGGCCAATGCTATACTGGGGATTATTAGGAAGGGTATTGAAAACAGATCAGCCAATATCATAATGCCCATATATAAATCAATGGTGCGACCTCATTTGGAATACTGTGTGCAGTTCTGGTCACCACACCTTAGCTTTGGAAAAAGTGCAGAAAAGGGCAACTCGAATGATAAAAGGGTTGGAACACTTTCCCTATGAGGAAAGGTTAAAGCGCTTAGGGCTCTTTAGCTTGGAGAAAAGACGACTGAGGGGTGACATGATCGAGGTTTATAAGATTATGCATGGGAAAGAGCAGGTAAAGAAAGAGGTACTTTTCTCCCTTTCTCACAATATAAGAACTCGTGGGCACTCCATGAAATTGCTGAGCAGTCGGGTTAGAACGGATAAAAGGAAGTACTTCTTCACCAAAAGAGTGATTAACACATGGAATTCACTGCCACAGGAAGTGGTGGCAGCTACAAGCATGGACGGCTTCAAAAGGGAATTAGATAAGCATATGGAGCAGAGGTCCATCAGTGGCTATTAGCCACAAGGTATAGATAGGGACTCTGGGGCAAGTGATGCTCTGTCTTCTTGGTGCTTGGGGGAGGGTCAACAGTGGGAGGGCTTCTAATGTCCTGGCCCCACTGGTGGACCTCCTGATGGCACCTGATATTTTTGGTCACCGTGTGACAGAGTGTTGGACTGGATGGGCCTTTGGCCTGATCCAACATTGGTGTCTCTTATGTTTTTATGTTTATGTTATGTTCTTATGAATGGAGCAAGCCCCTAGATATTTAAAAGGATACACATTTTCCCTTAAAAGTGTTTTAAGTTTATTCTTCTCCGTTTTAGTGGGCTGTATCCTACCACTCCACTTGCCTTCTTCCAGTGCAGAGATCCAAGGAGGAACCGCTTTTGCTGGAGGAAACCCCTTGGGAAGCCATCTTATATGTAAATTCTATATTTTGCTGAGCCATTTCTGAATGTTTGGTTTCTCCATTGTGCTATCAATGATATCCTATCATCATTAAAACAGGAATAAGTTCAGTTCTAATGAACAAGATATGAACTTATTGCAGTCTTCAAATATTTGAAGGGCTGTCATGTAGAAGATGGAGCAGATCTATTCTCTCTTGCTCCGGATTGCAAGACTAGATCTAATGGGTGGAAATTACAAGGAAGTCGATATCGGCTAAATATCAGGAGAAACTTCCTAACTGTAAGAGGGGTTGAGCAGTGGAACAGTCTGCCTCGGGAGGTGGTGGATGCTCCTTCGCTGGACATTTCCAAGCGGAGGCTGGACGGCCATATTTCAGGTATGTTGATTTCCGCTGGTGCAGGCATCATTGGAGGGAACGGGACGTGTTTAGGGGATGGCACGGCAGTGGGGTTCACATTGCTGTGGTTTTCTAGCTATGCCACGGAGAACGCCATCTTGGTTTTAAAATCTTAAAATTCTTAACATCTGGAATTGAATAGAGGAGCACTGGAAATGTTTTATGATGTTTATTTCATTGTGTATTAACTGTTCATTGTATTTTAACATTTTATATTGTTAATTGTTATTACTTGGCAGTATGCCCTGTTAGCCGCCCTGAGCCTTCGAGGAGGGCGGGACAGAAATTCAAATAAATAAATAAAATGTTGTAGGGCTATCTTTCGGCTCTGCTCCTGCAGAGTGCAGGGGGTTGGACTAGATGACCTGCAAGACCCCTTCCAAATCTAACATTCTGTGATTCTATGTTGCAATGAACTTTGTTTGTGTGATTTAAGGCAATATGTCTGGGTTGAACAGTCCTGTATAACCTGAATTCTTGTCAATATAATAGGATGTTCTAACTTAAACAAATCACATGATGTCATAATCCCACTGCACTCCACCTGGAGTACCATGTGCAGTTATGGCGGCCTCACTTCAAAAAAGGATGTTGACAGAATGGAGTGGGTGTGGCAGATGACCAAGCCCGATGAGGAAAGGCTTATGAGGGACTTGGGAAAGTTCCGTCTGGAGAAGACGAGGTTGATGGTGAACATGATTCCTCTTGTGAAGTCTTCAAAGGGCTGTCACTTCGAGGAGGGCAGGGAGCAGTTCCTGTTGGCCATGGAGGATAAGACTCGTACTCATGGGTTTAATTATGGACTGAAAGGTACCAGCTGGATATTAGGGAATTTTTTTTTCATAGTGGTGGAATCGGCCGCTTAGGGAGGTGGTGAGCTCCCCCTCATGGGCAGTCTTCAAGCAGCAGCTGGATGAAAACTTGTCAGGGATGCTCTAGGCTGATCCTGCACTGAGCAGGGGGTTGGACTAGATGGCCTGCATGGCCCCTTCCAACTCTATGATTCTATTAATCTAAACACTTTTTTGCCTTGGAAAATGTGTACTAAACATGGTAGCAAGTGCCTTTTGGGCCCACATTTCTATCCCACATAGACGAATTTGTTTTGCTGAGGTTCATCGGAGCCCGTCTGGCAAAAGGGTCCATCCACATAGTAATTTTGAGGCGTTTTCCTATAATGTTAACATGCCTCTAAGTCCGTGGTTTTGCTTTCCAGACAGATATTGTCATCATACAGGGGTCATTTCGTAGAAAAAGAGGTGCAGGAGCTCATTAGCATAACTTGTTAGCAAAACTCATTAGCATAACTTATTTGCATATGTCACACCCCCTGACATTACCGGACGTGTGTCAGAAGGCACCACTGGACTTTTTTTGGGGGGGAGAACGTGTAGATCTGTCCTCACAGAAGAGGGAGAGCTTGTACCTGAATAAAGCTTGGTCTTAAAGGTGCCACTGGACTGTTTTGGACTGGGGGGAGCTCTGCAACTTACCTGGCTGCTTCTTGCTCTGACTGAGAGCTGCTGGGAGCAGAGGGTGGGGCTTGTTGCATGTGCCCGCCCCCTGGGCTCTTTACTGCCGGAGCTCCGCTCCTGTGTGCTCCTGCAGGAAATGACCCCTGGTCATCAATGTGGGGGGGGGGGAAGTGAAGTCTTTCCCACATCATCTGGCCCCAGAAAATGCTGATACTTTAAAGAAATTATTTCTTCTGCTTTAATAATACGTCAGCCATCTCAGACACTTTGATGAAGAGGCCAAGGTAGACGTGATGGCAATCCATTTTAAAATAGATCAGCGCAATTTGTAAGATTACTCTTTGGGAGCAGAGAAACTGTGACTTGGCTTCCATTTGCCATGCTTTTCGGAGCAGAGGAGAACTTGCGAGTGACATAACCCTTTTCTTAAACCAAACACTTATTTGTTCCAGAGTTACTATTAAAAGCAATGCTCGAACAAGTAGCCGCAGGGCAAACGCCTAGAATACAGACATGTCTTCACCTGGAAAGGACAAGGAAGGGCGAATCAAAATTAATTATGCCACAAATCAACCTGCCAAATGGTATTTTGGCACAGTCATCATGGATTATTATGGAACTCTGCAGAGTCATCCCAAAAGGACGAGCATAACTTGGAACAATTTCCTGCGCTTCAGCAATGGGATATGCCAAAGAAAACTCAGAAATGATCCAGTTCCCAAGGCCGTCTCCAGAAGCCGGCTCAACAGCTCTGAAAGCTGATAGGCGCCTGAATCTCTGTCCATCCTGAATCTACTGCCTTTCAGATTCATTGGATGCCCTCGAGTTCTAGTCTTTTGGGAGAGGGAGAGAAAAGAAGAAGAGAAGAGAAGAGATTGGATTTATACCCTGCCCTTCACTTGGAGTCTCAGAGCGGCTTACAAACTCCTTTCCCTTCCTCTCCCCACAACAGACACCCTGTGAGGTGGGTGGGGCTGAGAGAACTCTGACACAAACTGCTCTTTCAGGAACAGCTGTGCCAGAGCTTGTGACTGACCCAAGGTTACATCAGCAGGTGCAAGTGGAGGAGTGGGGAATCAAACCCGGTTCTCCCAGATTAGAGTCCTCACACTTAACCACTACACCAAACTGGCTCCCTTTGCCAATTCTTTCCACTAGATGCATCATTTTATAAACCTCTATCATATCTCCCCCCTCCTTAGTCATCTTTTTTCAAAACTCAAAAGTCCCAGACTCTTCAGCCTTTCCTCATAGGGAAGGTGCTCCGACCCCATCATCACAAGCTACACATGAGCCTGCAGTGCAATGTGGCTGTGAAGAAAGCTAATGCAGTCTTAGGATGCCTTAACAGAAGCCTTGTGTCCAGATCACGGGAGGTGGTAGTTTCACTCTATTCTGCTATGGTCAGGCCTCACCTGGAGTACTGTGTCCAGTTTTGGGCCCCACATTTGAGGAAGGGTGTTGACAAGCTCGAGCGTGTCCGGAAGAGGGCAACTGGGATGGTGAGAGGGTTGGAATCCAAGTCTTACAGGGAAAGGCTGAAAGAGTTGGGTCTGTTTAGCCTGGGAAAGAGAAGGCTTAGAGGGGACATGATTGCAGTCTTCAAGTATTAGAAGGGCTGTCATGTAGAAGACAGAGCGGATCTATTCTCTCTATTCTCTCTTGCTCCTTCGCTGGACATTTTCAAGCGGAGGCTGGATGACCATCTTTTGGGTATGTTGTAGGGATGTAGGGATGACCTTCAAGGTCCCGTTCAACTCTAAAATTCTATGATTCTATGAATCAACTTGGTTGCCCTCCTCTGCCCTTTTTCCAGCTCTGCAATGTCCTTTTGGAGTTAACAATGACCAGAACTGTCCATAGTATTCCAAATAAGGCCGCACCATAGATCTATAAAGGTAAAGGTAAAGGTTTCCTTGCTTGAAAGCCAGTCGAGTCCAACTCTAGGGTTGCGGTGCTCATCTCCGTTTCAAAGCCGAAGAGCCAGTGCTGTCCGAAGACATTTCCGTGGTCATGTGGCTCACGGAACGCTGTTACCTTCCCACCGAAATGGTTCCTATTTATCTACTTGCACTTTGTTGCTTTCGAACTGCTAGGTTGGCAGGAGCTGGAACTAGAGACAGGAGCTCACTCCATCATGCGGCACTCGGGTCTCGAACTGCCGAGCTACTGACCTTCCAGCCTGCATTTCAGCATCTTAACCACTTGAGCCACCGCAGCTGTGAGCTGGAGGCTAAAAAACTGTGGTTCCTTCCCTCCATTGGGAGGACTGTCCATTGATTCCTGCTCTTTGCTTCCTGTCATTTAACCAGTGTTTAATTCATAAGGGAACACACCCTCTAATCCCATGGCTGCTAAATTTAATCAGGAGTCTTTAGTGAGATACCTTGTCAAAACCCTTTTGAAAGTCCAACAAAATAACTGTGGTCTACATGCTTGTTCACTGTCTTATATTTGAGATCAATTAATTCAAGGAGAACCTGCGTAAGTGTGGGTGGTTGGCTGGGTAAATAATATCGTATCACATTGATCTGAGACACTACTGTGCTTCCTTAGGGAGGGACTATTTAGCAAGACATCTAGAGATCCAGGGCAGAAATCGGAGTCTCTTGCAAACAACAAAACACTTATCTTGTTATTACCGGTGGCGCCTAGCTCCACCTGCGTTCATAGATGAAATCTGAAGGTCGATATCTTGCTGAATCACGGTGCCACAAAACCTCCTCTGAAACCTCTGCCATAAAGCCATTCTGCCATTGGGGGGGGGGGGTTAAAAGCAAGTAGAACCTTAATATTCACAGACAGTAGAGCTCTGAG
The DNA here is from genome assembly GCF_001447785.1 of Gekko japonicus. Lineage (NCBI taxonomy): Eukaryota > Metazoa > Chordata > Lepidosauria > Squamata > Gekkonidae > Gekko > Gekko japonicus. The sequence goes on from NW_015167663.1 coordinate 25,973, forward strand.
TGCCAGAGGCTGAGAGCTATTGGGGGGGCACTGCCCCCTCTAAATCCTAGAACAGAGGTGGGCAAATGATAGTGTGAGGGTTGAATCCAGCCCACAGGGTTGTTTTTTTTGTTATCCAGCCCTGGAGCTGCCTATAGCATTGGCCAACCAGGCCGCAACTTGATGGTCATTAACAGGGGAGGAGAAGGTGGGGTTGCCAGTCCCCCAGTATCTCCCCCCCAGCTCCCCCTGCCCTCAGCTCCTTCAATTGAGCTGACAGTGAGGAGGAGGGAGGGCGAGATTGGATTTGTACCCCACCCTTCAACACCGGAAGGAGTCTCAGAATGGCTGGCAATCTCCTTTCCCTTCCCCTCCCCACAACAGACACCCTGTGAGGTAGGTAGGGCTGAGAGAGCTCTTTCAAGGATTGCCCTTGAGCGAACAGCTGTGAAAGAATTTATGACTGACCCAAGGTCATCCAGCAGCTGCCTGTGGAGGAGTGGGGAATCCAACCCGGTTCTCCCAGATTAGAGTCCGAGCACTTGACCACTACATCAAACTGGCTCTATGAGATACTCAGTGCGGTTGAGTTTTCAGGAATTCCTTCAGAGACATGACATCCTTTCTAGGAATCGCCAGAAAATCTGTGGTTTTACCATAGAGTTTCTGGCATTTCCTAAAGTGGTGTGATATCACTTCCAGGGTTCACCAAGAAGTAACTTCATACCACCACTGGTGGCTGCCTCCATGTCATCTCCCCAGTCGCCCATTGTTTGCTGAGCTTGGCACCCCTAAGAGAGAGAGACACCAGGGTGTGCACGCACAACAGGCAGCGGGCTTGTGACTTTCTCTCACTGCCAGATCACTCAAATGTAAATGCAGGCAAGCCACAAGTGAGGCCAGTATCTAAAAATGATGATGATGAAGAAGGAGGAGGGGGGGGAGGAGGGGGAGAGATTGGATTTATACCCCGCCCTTCACTACCCAAAGGTGTCTCAGAGCGGCTTACAAACTCCTTTCCCATCCCCTCCCCACAACAGACACCCTGTGAGGTAAAAGAAGGAAAAGAAGAGATTGGATTTATACCCCGCCCTTCACTACCCAAAGATGTCTCAGAGCGGCTGACAAACTCCTTCCCCTTCCCCTCCCCACAACAGACACCCTGTGAGGTAAAAGAAGAAGAAGAGATTGGATTTATACCCCGCCCTTCTCTTAGAGTCTCAGAGCGGCTTACAAACTCCTTTCCCTTCCCCTCCCCACAACAGACACCCTGTGAGGTAAAAGAAGAAGGAGAAGAAGAGATTGGATTTATACCCCACCCTTCACTACCCAAAGGTGTCTCAGAGCAGCTTACAAACTCCTTTCCCTTCCCCCTCCCCCTCCCCACAACAGACACCCTGTGAGGTAGGTGGGGCTGAGAAAGCTCTTTCGAGGACCACCCTTCAGCGAACAACTCTGAAAAAAATTATGGCTGACCCAAGGTCATCCAGCAAGTGAAGGAGTGGGGAATCAAACCCTGTTCTCCCAGATTAGAGTCCACACTCCTAACCACTACAAGAAACTGGCTCTATGAGAGACTCACTAGAGGCTGCTGCCTGTTGGTGCCGACATTGATGTGTTTCTCTCTTATGGTTGCCAGGCCCAGCCTGGCAACCAGCAGGAGACCCATAGACGGGTGCATGTTGGTCATAGGTAATGGCATTCCATTGCTTCCAGGAAAATCCCAGACATGACGTTATGCCTCTCTAGGAAGTGCCAGAAAGTCTATTTTGAGTCAGCAGGATACCTACCCTCTGATTTCACCTACAAATGCAGGTGGAGATAGGCGCCACAGGCAATGATAAGCTAAGTGTTTTGCTGTTTGCCACAATCTAAATGTAAAGAGGTTGAGTTTTCAGGAATGAAAGGAATGCCTTCAGAGACGTGACATCTTTCTGGGTTTTCCCTGGAAGTGACATCATGCCATAGATCCTACAGACCACCTTTATGTTATTTTTCTATCCTTGCTCAGAGCTCAAGTTTTCCCATGGGAGCGGTCTTTCTCCACAGTGGGGACCAAAACAGCTCACATTATTCTCTTCTCCTTTTTATCTGCACAACAACCCTGTGAGGTTGGCTAGGCTGAATGTATGTGACTGGTCCACAATAACCCAGTCAGCTTCCACTGCAAGATAGGGATCTGAACCTGGGTCTTGCAAACCCTAGTCTGAAGCTCTAACTGATGGCTGCTGATGAACAGTAGCAAGCAGCTGGGCCTACTTGAGTCATGCAAATCAGGTGGTATCAAGTCACCCAGAGGGTGCTGCCAAGGGATGCCAGCCTCCAGGTGGGACCTGGGGATTCCCTGTAATTCCTGCTCATTTCCAGACTACAGAGATAACTTCCCATGGAGAAAATGGATGCTTTGGAGGGTGGACTTCGTGACATTGTACCCCACTGAGGTCCCTGTCCTCCCCAGGCTCCTCCCGCAAATCTCCAGAAGTTTCCCAGCCTGGATCTGGCAACCTTATCCAGAATCCCGTTGGTGGCCGGGGGGGGGGGGACCTGGCGACCCTAAAGTGCTGGCAGGCCTAGGCTTGGCAACCTCTAAGTGGGGCCTGAAGGAACCCCCCCCCCAGACTTACAACTGAACTCAAGGCAGCAGAGATCTGTCTCCCTGGAG
>NW_015167663.1:29490-40100 GCF_001447785.1 Gekko japonicus
AAACCTCTAGGGACTCCCCAGGCCAGGCCCCAAGGCTCCCTCCCTCCCTGAAAAGCCAAAGGAGGCCTGGAAAAGGGCCCTTCCCCCACACCCTTTGACTCACAGAGCCGGTTAGAAGACTCTTCACCCCCCGCCCTGAACGTTCTAACCTCTCTCACACAGTTGGTGTCTGAAGCAGATCCCTGCAGAGCCCATTTCAAAAGGTTTTGGGGGGAATTCAGCCATCCCTGGAGCGATTTTCTTAGTTTTTGCATTTTTGTGCAAATACAGGAAGTGTACTGAGCAAATAGGAGCAGCTTCTGAGGCAGAGCGAGCTTCTTTTTCCTCGGACTAAGTATCCGCACAGCGCCCTCTGTTGGCTATTAGAATATACGATATTGGCAGAATTTCTCTTCCTTGTTTTGTGTTCGGCCCATTCTGCATCTAGCATTTGCACCGTTGTTTTACCAAAACCACACTGGAAAAGAGAAAAAGAGGCGGCTCAAATCCACATTCAAATACGTTGGGCCAATGCTGTACTAACTGCAGAGTCATCCGGAACAGCCATAAAACGGCCATAAATCTATACAGAGAGTACCATAAAACCAAGAGCTCAAAGGAAGTGAAACTGACATGCAGTGTGGAGACTACCATAAAATCCGACAATCGAAGAAAGTGAAAGTGGCATGCAATGCAGAGGGGGATTTCTGTTCCAATGTGGGTTTGGTAAAACAGCAGAGCAAATGCTAGATGCAGAATTGGCCTTCATCAGTTATTTCTAAGGCTATAGTGGATGTTCTCCGGTTGGAAAAGAGCTGTGGCTCAGTGGAAGAGCATCTGCCTGGCATGCTGAAGGTCCCAGGTCCCAGGTTCAATCCCCAGCATTTTGTTTAAACCACCAGGCAATAGGAGAGCTGCAGAAGTGGCTGTGGCTCAGTGGTAGAGCATCTGCTTTGCAGGCAGAAGGTCCCAAGTTCACTCCCCGATATCTCCAGTTTGTTACCCGAACTCCTCTAAGGATGGTTCCAGGAGCCCAAATGGACTAAATTACAGCCGCGGACTTTTGCGTGAGTTCTAGTCCCATGTATCCAGAGGTCAGATTGGCCTTCGAATGCTCGCTATTTCAGGAAGTCAGACAACACACTAGGTTGATGAATAAATGTTGCCTTTTACTAAAGCAGTTTCTTCAGACATACAAAAACAGATACATACAAGATTCGCACAAGCTCCTTAGTTACAATAGAATATAGAAACAATCAAAGCATGGAAAATAACAAAAGCAACAAATAAGGGGGATGACTTTACAGGTATAACGGTCATACTTATCTGAGGTCCAGCTGAGAAGAAATCTCCTCGTAGCGGAATAGGGGGCAGGTTAAGGATCAGCGGGTGAACTGTAAAAGCACACGAGCTTGACTAGCCAAGCCACGTGCGGGTTCCCTGGTCCGGATTCCAGAGAACACAGTAAGACTCACCCACAGCACTTAAGCTGCAAGGTAGGAGAGGGGGGGGTTGACCAGGGGAAGAGGGAAGAGGGGGGGTTGACCAGGGGAAGAGGGAGCGGGGCAGAGAGCAGAGGGCAGAGAGAGAGCAAGAGAGCAGAGCAAGAGAGAGAAACAATGGCTGTGTTTCTCTTTTTAAGCCCTCTGTTTCGGGGTTTGGTCTTAGGGCAATCTATTCCTGAAACTCCGTCCCCTTGCTAACCCTATAGGTCACAGACTGGGTGACGTCCTAATGAAGGGGAAGGGGGCAATATGCAGATATTCTATCCTACATCAAAGCGGGGGCCATGTGGTGAGGTGTGAACCTCCGTTTCCATTGGCAACCTTTGACTTGCAGAGATGTTGCTGGCCCAGAGTCATAAACAGTATTGTCTTTTGATGCCAAACCAGATAGCAGGGAGAGTTACGTGGTTTCCCACAGATTAGCAATGGTGGGGTTCGCTGTTGTTTTCCAAGGGTCCGAGTTAGGGTGTAATGGCGCTGGGTCTCCTCTATCCCGATGCATCATGGGATGAATTCCAGGGAAGCACATGGTCTGCAGAAGCAGCAGGCAGCACAGGTCTTGTCTATTCCTAGGCAAGCATGCGATGCAAGGCAAAGCTACACAAACAGCAACAATCCCTGAATCCCCAGTGCACAGATATACAGGCATGAAACCCACACAGGCAGCATCAACACAACACAGAAATGCAAACAGAAGCACCCATGGTAACAAGTTAAAAGGACCAGGTGTCAGGCAATATGAAAGACCTCTGTCTGAGACCCCGGAGAGTTGCTGCAACTCTAAGCAGGCAATAATGACCATGGATAGACCAAGAATCTGATTCAGCATAAGGTAACTTCAGGTTCCAGCTAAAAATGACTTTTTCAAAGGGGTACAAATATTGTCCAGTGAACACTTTGATTGTGTGACTACTCGTCTTTTTGGTATCTGTTCCCCATTTTCCTTTTTTCTTTCACGTTCCTGAATTAGCCAGCAATGATTTCAAACATTATTTCGCAGAGAAATTGCCGTAGAATATGATGACACCCATCAGCTTAGGTGGCTTTGTAAGGGGATTAAACAAAATCAGAGATGACAGATCATTCAATTGCTTATTGCACAAGATACCTCACTGCCTAGCTTTCAGAGGCAAGTATACCTCTGCCACCTTCTAGAAACTCCTGTTGGGGCTTGACTTTTAAAACACTGATGCAAAATTGTGTGGTAGTTATCAATCTGTATGTACTGAATGTTATTGCTTATTGAATATAATGAATATTTATACCTGATTAGGATGAAATAATGATACACTATGTACTTTACTAAATGATGAACTTAATTAGAACACATTCGTTTGTTAAAAGGTTTTTGCAGTGTATATTTATTTGTTACTAGACTCTCCTCCTAACACTGCAGCTCAGGTTACTTCAATTGCCAGGTGGGGCCCCCGGAGATCTCCTAGAAATACAACTGATCTCCAAACCAGAGAGATCAGTTCCCCAGGAGCAAATGGCTGCTTTGGAGGGCAGACTCTATGGCATTACACCCTGCCGAGGTCCCGCCCCTCCTCATACCCTGCCTTTCCCAGGCCCCCTCCCCAAATATCCAGGAATTTCTGAACTCAGAGTTGGCAACCCTATCTCCAGTCTACAGATATCACTCCTCCTGGAGAAAATAGCTGCTTTGGAAGGTGAAGAAGAAAAAGGAAAGAGATTGGATTTATAGCCCGCCCTTCACTACTCAAGGGAGTCTCAGAGCGGCTTACAATCTACTTTCCCTTCCCCTCCCCACAACAGACACCCTGGGAGGCAGGTGGGGCTGAGAGAGCTCTGACAGAAACTGCTCTTTTTCAAGGACAGTTGTGCCAGAACTACGGTTTGCCCAAGGTCATCCAGCAGGTGCAAGTGGAAGAGCAGGGAATCAAACCCAGTTCTCCCAGATTACAGTCTGCGCACTTAACCACTACACCAAACTGGCTCTCTGGCTCAGTGGGAGAGCATCTGCTCGGCATGCATAAGGTCCCAGGTTCAATCCCTGGCATCTCCAGTGGAAAGGATCAGCTAGCAGGTGACGTGAAAGACCTCTACTTGAGACCAGCCTGAGTAGACAGTACTGACTTTGATGGACCAATGGTCTCAATGTTCCCTCTAAGCTGTTGGGTCTTGTGAGCAAAAATTCTACTTTGTGAGCCACTGGCATTAAAGTTGTGGGCGAACAATTGGGCTGCTGCCTAAGTTAGTTTGTTCTGGAGCCGTCCCTTCCTGAGCGAAGGCAAAAATGGGTGAGCCGGAGGCTAAGAAACTGTGAGCTGGCTCACACTAACTCAGCTGAGAGGGAACACTGGACAGCATCATCTGGGGTCCCTCCCCTTCCCTTCCCAAAACCTGCTTCCCCAGACTTCATCCCCAAATCTCCAGGAATTTCCCAACCTGGAGCTGGCAACCCACTAGAAAACTCCTCCCCCACAAGAAAAAGATGGCCAACCTAGCTTCCCAAAACAGGGTCCCCAGGGCTTGGCTGAGAGTCCAGATCCCGGGAGCTTTGCTGGACCATCTCACCTCTTGCTCATTCACCATGGCACTCCGTGACCAGTGTTCCCTCTAAGCTGAGTCAGTGTGAGCTAGCTCACAGGTTTTTAGCCTCCGGCTCACACACTTTTGTCTTCGCTCAGGAAGGATGGCTCCAGAGCAAACTAATTTATGCAGTAGCCAAATCGCTCGCTCACAACTTTAATGCCAGTAGCTCACAAAGTAGAACTTTTGCTCACAAGACTCCACAGCTTAGAGGGTACATTGTCCGTGACCACCCCTGTGTCAGCCACAGCGGAATGCCCCACGGGGAAAGGCGATGAGTTGTCTTGTAGCTGCAGCAGTGGCCACATCACAATCCCAGGAGAAACGGGGGGGGGACAAGGGGGTTAAAATCCCCTCTGACCATAGTTCTATCTGCAGTCTAGATCTGTGTGGCAAAACCCTTGGCATGTGGGTGCTAGTTCCTCATCTCCCTCTTGGCCAGCTGGCTTTGCTTGCTTGATCCTACAACTCTCTCCTGCCTGGTTCCTTGGGCTTGAGACTCTACCGCGGTTAAGAGAAATTCTCTTCATTCCTCGTTATCCGGCATCTCCAGCAGTTCATTTCATTTCCTCCTTTCATTAATTTGGAGTCAGTTTCCAATCAATTCCATTTTGATCAAAGAGAAATTCAAGGAGGGGCGGGGCAGGAGAGGCGGGCCTGCAGATGTTCACAGGTCAGCCATGTCTTCCCCATACCTTCTTTTCCTTCCTGCTCTAATCATGACCCTAATCTGGGAGAACCCGGTTTGATTCCCCACTCCTCCACTTGCACCTGCTGGATGAACTTGGGCAAGCCAAATTTCTGATAAGAGCTGTTCTTGAAAAAAAAGCAGTTTCTGTCAGAGCTCTCTCAGCCCCACCTACCTCACAGGCAGTGTTCCCTCTAAGCTGAGTTAGTGTGAGCTAGCTCACGGTTTTTTAGCCTCCGGCTCACAGATTTTTGTCTCGGCTCAGGAAGGATGGCTCCAGTGCAAACTAATCTATGCAGCAGCCAAATTGCTCGCTCACAACTTTAATGCCAGCAGCTCACAAAGTAGAATTTTTGCTCACAAGACTCCACAGCTTAGAGGGAACATTGCTCACGGGGTGTCTGTTGTGGGGAGGGGGAGGGAAAGGAGTCTGTAAGCCGCTCTGAGACACCTTTGGGTAGTGAAGGGCGGGGTGTAAATCCAATCTCTTCTTCTTCTTCTTCTTCTTCTTCTTCTTCTTCTTCTTCTTCTTCTTCTTCTTCTAGCACGGATTCTAATCTGGGAGAACCGGGTTTGATTCCCCACTCCTCCCCTCGCACCTGCTGGATGACCTTGGGCAAACCATAGTTCTGATAAGAGCTGTTCTTGAAAAAAGAGCCGTTTCTGCCAGAGCTCTCTCAGCCCCACCAGCCTCACAGGGTGTCTGTTGTGGGGAGGGGAAGGGAAAGGAGTGTGTAAGCAGCTCTGAGACACCTTTGGCCAGTGAAGGGCGGGGTATAAATCCAATCTCTTCTCCTGCTGTTCGAGCACCACCCTGTGGTGTATAGCACAAAACAACTACAGGGGCTGACAGGTTTTAAATTTTTTTTTTAAATTTAAACTTTTAGTGCCGCCTTTCCACCCAATCATGGTCCCCAGGGTGTACAAAAGGGGCCCCTGGTTTCTCTATGAATAGAAACAAAGGAGAAATTCCTCTTCCAAAAGAGAAAACAAGATGAATCAATGGCTGTATTGAAAAAAAGTGAATTTGGAAAAAGAAATGCCCCTCCCCATAACAAAACAAGAGGAATCAATGGCTGTATTGAAAAAAAGTGAATTTGGAAAAAGAAATGCCCCTCCCCATAACAAAGCTACAAGCAGGGCTTTTCTTCTTGGGGGAGCGCACAGGAACGGAGTTCTGGAACCACTTTAACCATTTATTTTAATGTTTAAAAGTTCATGAGTTTTCAGTCTACAGATTCAAAACTTCATTTCCTTCTTGGGAGTTCTGCCACCTCTTCCCCCCCCCAAAAAAAAATAAATAAAGCCCTGAATACAAACAGTGTTCCCTCTAAGCCGAGTTAGTGTGAGCCAGCTCACAGTTTTTTTAGCCTCCGGCTCACACATGTTTTTGCCTTAGCTTGGGAAGGATGGGCTCCAGAGCAAACTAATTTAGGCAGCAGCCCAATCGCTCGCTCACAACTTTCATGCCAGTGGCTCACAAAGTAGGATTTTTGCTCACAAGACTCCACAGCGTAGAGGGAGCATTGGCTACAAGAATCAAACTCCCCCCCCCTTCCTCCCCACTTCCCCTATGGAGACTACCTGCCCCACTTGTCTCTACAACCTAGAGTTGCCAGGTGTCTTCCCCCCCCCCCCCGCGCCACCGGCCAGGCTGCAGCTAAATGCCTTGCCATACCCTGGCAGAGACCCATCGCTGTGGCTCCTCCCCCAAAGAGTCCCCGGGACAAAAACGAGGAAGCAATGGACACGGACGAGGCAGCAAGGGTGTAAGAGTTTATTTCCATCAAGTCAGCATGTTAGTAGACTTGGTATTGCTGGAGAAAGCCACGCCTCGAGGAAGAAGCTACGGAAATGCTGGAAATGTGAAGGCCTCCATCTTCCAACTGCATCTGGAAGGACGCTCAGTCCCTGTCGGGACCACATCTGTCCTCTCTGTGACTGATGCGATGGGCGTCGTCCGCCAGGAGACAGAACACCTTGATGAACTCCTCAAAGGTCAGCTTCTTGTTGTTGTCGACATCGCACTGCTTGAAGAGCCACGGGAGGTAGCTTGGGTTGCCTCGGTTCTGCAAGGAGGGGAGGGAGAACAAAATAAGTCGATTGGCCAAAGCCCCGGGGGGGGGGAGTTGCCAGCTCCAGTTTGGGAAATACCTGGAGATTTGGGGGGTGGAGCCTGAGGGGGGTGGGGTTTGGGGCGGGAGTTCAAAAGGGCATAATGCCGTAGAGTGCGTCTTCCGATGTGGCAATTTTCTTGAGGGGGAGCTGTTTTCTGAGACCTGGGACTCTGTTGTAGTCCCAGGAGATCTCCAGCCACCGCCTGGAGGTTGGCAACCCTACGTGGTTGAAGCATGCTAACTGTGAGCGCCGATGTTCTTGGGTACCGTCTGACCTGCAAATGGGGCTGCCAGGTTGCCCACCGCGACGATCAAAAATCAGAAGGGGAATCAGCATTGGGAACGCTATGATGTCACTTCCCCTTCCTGACCTGGAAGTGACCTCGTGATGACATCGACGCCAATTCTTAAGCCCCTGCCCCCGTTTTTGGTCCTGGGGACTGCAGGCCAGCTCATTCCGTGCTGAATTCTGGTCTGTGTTTATAGCGGGATAGCCGTGCGGGATAGCCGGCGACGGAGGACTATTTATCGCCATCCTGATTGGTTCTAATTTCGTGTTTATTATTTGTGATTTTCATTATAGACAGGGCTTTTTTCGTAGAGAAAGCCCAGCAGGAACTCATTAGCATAATAGGCCATACCCAACAGCAGGGACTCATTAGCATATTGGGCCACACCCCTGACAGCACAGCTCATTAGCACATTAGGCCGCGCCCCCGTGTTACCAGAAGTGTGGTCATCCAGCCACACCCACCTTTTGCTTCTTATTCTGTTTACCTTGTTTGTTGTCAAAACCCTGGGCCTTTTTTTGTAGCAGGAACTCCTTTGCATGTTAGGCCACACACCCCTAATGTAGCCAGTCCTAGTGAGTTTCTGCTGTTGGGTGTGGCCTATTATGCTAATGAGTTCCTGCCGGGTGTGGCCAACTTGGGAGCCAGCCGGAACTCCGTCCCTGTGCGTTCCTGCCCCAAAATAGCCCTGATTATAGATCAATTGTGTTTTTAATTGTTTATGGCATCGTAAATCGCCCAGAGCCTGACCAGCAGGGTGGGCAATCCATGTTTAATTAGATAACTAACTAAATAAATAAATAAATAAAATAAACATTTATAACCTGGTTGCTCTTAAAGAGGAGGAAGAGATACCAAAGCACTCTTTATCGCCCCAATTTTGCTCTGTGCAGGACTGTCAGAATCTCACCACCTTGGCACAAACAGGGGAACCAGAGAACAGAGAGTCCTGCGAGACAGCTGCTAGCTGGTTTCTCTTCCTCCCACCTCTGCCGCCTCCACCTTCTCTTACTCCATCCTAAATGCAACCACCAAGAGGAGCTCCCCAGTGAGACGCTACGGTTTCCAAGTAATCTCTCAGCCGAACGATCCTTGGAAGACAGGGCGGGAGGGAACAAGCGAGAGCAGGAGCCTTCCTCTTGGTGAGGCAATCATGTCCCTTCTCCTCCAGATCATAAGATAGGCCCGCTGGATCCAACCCAAGGTCCCAACCCACTGCTTCTTAGCATCCTCCAAGCAAGGCTGAGCAGCCGGGTTAGAACAGATAAAAGGAAGTCCTTCTTCACCCAAAAAGTGATGAACACTTGGAATTCACTGCCACAAGAGGTGGTGGCAGCTACAAGCATGGACAGCTTCAAGAGGGAATTAGATAAGCATATGGAGCAGAGGTCCATCAGAGGCTATGAGCCACAAGGTATAGATAGGAACTCTCGATCTGGGGCAATTGATGCTCTGTATTCTTGATGCTTGGGGGGTGCAGAAACAGTGGGAGGGCTTCTTGTGTCCTGGCCCCACTGCTGGACTTCCTGATGGCACCTGGTGTTTTTGGCCAGTGTGTGACAGAGTGTTGGACTGGATGGGCCATTGGCCTGATCCAACATTGGCTTCTGTTACGTCCTTAAGGCAGCTTGTGTTCAGAGGTATGCTGCCTCTGAACCTGGAGGTTTCATTTCGCTCTCAACGGTAAGAGATTGATCCTCCACCATGAATTTTGTCTAGCTCCCTTTTAAAGATATTGGAAACAATTTCCACCATTCTGTGGCACCAAATGTGCATGGAATGGATGGGGCACTACTTTGGTGGGGGGGGTTGTGTTTCCCTGACTTAAATTGTCGATCAGCTGGGGTGACCTCCCCCCAGATGTTCTACTGTCATGACAGAAGAATAATTTTCTCAGTAGCCAGTGCCTCCATAATCGACATCACCATCAGGGGGGGGGGGAAACAACCCCAAAGTAGTGCCCTATCCATTCCATGCAAATTTGGTGCCACAAAATGATGGAAATTGTTTTCAGCAGGGGTCGTTTCCTGCAGGAGCGCACAGGAGCAGAGCTCCGGCAGTAAAGAACCCAGGGGGGCGGGCACATGCAACAAGCCCCGCCTCCTGCTCCCAGCAGCCCCGGGCCACAAGGAGCAAGAAGCAGCCAGGTAAGCTGCAGTGGGTGTTGCCTTCTGACACACTTCCGGTGATGTCAGGGGGTGTGGCATATGCAAATAAGTTATGCTAATGAGTTATGCGAATGAGCTCCTGCACCTCTTTTTCTACGAAATGACCCCTGGTTTTCAGTGTCTTTTAAAAGGGAGCTCAGGAACCAGGGCCTCCACAATCCACATCACCATGTCCCCCACTAGGGCTGCCAAATCCCCCCGGGGGGCGGATTTCCCCCCGCTTTGGAGGACCAATTTCTGCCCCCACGGAATCGGGCCCTGGGGGAAACCCCACCCCGGTGTCCACGTCACCCGGATGTGATGTCATGACGCCGGGCATGCTGGGGGCGGGGCCACAGCCATTTGAGGGGAAAACTCTATGTTTTCCCCTCAAATGTCTGTGGCCCCGCCCCCAGCGTGCCCGGCGTCATGACATCACATCCGGGTGACGTGCATGCGGCGCGTGCATGCGGCGCACGCATGCGCGCTCAAGACGCCGAACGGGAGCCCCCCACCGCCAGGTAAAAACAATTTGGCAACCCTATCCCCCACCCGGTGATCTTTTCCCCCCCAGAACTCAAAATCCTCGATCAGTTCAGCCTCTCCTCACAGATAACGTTGCCAACCTTCACGTGGGGACCGGGGACCTCTTAGAACTCCAGCTGGTCTCCAGACTACTGAGATCGGTTCCCCCGGAGAAAAGGGTTGCTTCGGAGCAGGGGTGGCCAAACGTGCTTGACGTGTCTGAGAGGCCAGGTGTCTGAGAGCCGCAAGACACGAACACACACATTTTTATTTGGGGGGGGGGAATGCAAATTTGCATATTAAATTAAATTAAAGGAGCTGATTCAGTCTAAGGCCCTGTCAGGTGTTCCAGTCAGGACAATTCCCGGAGTTGGTACCCGCGCACGTACAAAAAAAATTCCTCCAATCCCCCAGCTTCACTTACGCAAGCTTCAAGGAAGGTCGGGGCCTGGCACTTGAGAAACTCGGTCAAGTCCCGCAGGCTCAGGTCGTCATCCAGGCCCTCTCTAGGAGCGTACATATGATACGTGTCCACGATGATCTTCATGGCATTCTCCAGGGTGCAGTCGGGCAGGCAGCCGCTCGGTTGGGAGGACATAGGTTTATTGGGGGGGTGGGAGTGGGAGTGGGAGTGTTGGGGAGGGTTAGTTTGGGCAGACATCCTTGGAGATTGCTGTGGGTCTGAAAAGGACAACAGAAAGGCATTCCTCATCAGACTCTTCACTCTCCTTCCTTCCTTCCTTCCTTCCTTCCTTCCTTCCTTCCTTCCTTCCTTCCTTCCTTCCTTCCTTCCTTCCTTCCTTCCT
>NW_015167663.1:40458-58449 GCF_001447785.1 Gekko japonicus
GAGATTGGATTTATACCCCTCCCTTCACTACCCAAAGGAGTCTCAGAGCCGCTTAAGAACATAAGAACATAAGAGATGCCAATGTTGGATCAGGCCAAAGGCCCATCCAGTCCAACACTCTGTATCACACAGTGGCCAGAAATACCAGTGCCATCAGGAGGTCCACCAGTGGGGCCAGGACATTAGAAGCACTCCCACTGTTGACCCCCCCAAGCACCAAGATGACAGAGCATCACTTGCCCCAGAGTCCCTATCTATACCTTGTGGCCAGTGTTCCCTCTAAGCTGAGTTAGTGTGAGCTAGCTCACCATTTTTTAGCCTCCGGCTCACACATTTTTGCCCTAGCTCAGGAAAGATGGCTCCAGAGCAAACTAGTTCAATGCAGCAGCCAAATCGCTCGCTCACAATTTGAATGCCGGTAGCTCACAGAGTAGATTTTTTGCTCACAAGACTCCACAGCTTAGAGGGAACATTGCGTTGTGGCTAATAGCCACTGATGGACCTCTGCTCCGTATGCTTATCTAATTCCCTTTTGAAGCCGTCCATGCTTGTAGCCGCCACCACTTCCTGTGGCAGTGAATTCCAAGTGTTAATCACTCTTTGGGTGAAGAAGTACTTCCTTTTATCCGTTCTAACCCGACCGCTCAGCAATTTCATGGAGTGCCCACGAGTTCTTGTATTGTGAGAAAGGGAGAAAAGTACCTCTTTCTCTACCTGCTCTTTCCCATGCATAATCTTATAAACCTCAATCATGTCACCCCTCAGTCGTCATTTCTCCAAGCTAAAGAGCCCTAAGCGCCTTAACCTTTCCTCATAGGGAAAGTGTTCCAACCCTTTTATCATTCGAGTTGCCCTTTTCTGCACTTTTTCCAAAGCTATAATATCCTTTTATCCTTACGATCTCCTTTCCCTTCCCCTCCCCACAACAGACACCCTGCCAGGTAGGTGGGGCTGGAGAGATCTCATTCGAGAACTGCTCTTAAGTGGACAGCTCTGAAAGGACTTGTGACTGACCCAAGGTCACTCCAGCAGCTGTATGTGGAGGAGTGCGGAATCAAACCTGGTCCTCCCAGATTAGAGACCCGCGCTCCTAACCACAACACCAAGCAGCATTCCCTTTGCGCAGGGCAGCATTCGACTGAACCCGGAGGTGCTGTACAGCACAGAGGTATGTTGGTGGGGCTCCCTCCTCGGAAGCTAAGCAGGGTCAACCCTGGTTAGTGTTTGGATGGGAGACCACCGAGGGAGTCCAGGGTTGCTATGCAGAGCCAGGCAATGACAAACCACCTCTGAGCCATCTCTTGCTTTGACAGCCTGACAGGGTTGCCATAAGGCTCTGTGACCTGACGGCCCTTTCCACCACCACCCCTACCGCACCAATGCCGTTAGGGATGCCAGCCTCCAGGTGGGGCCTGGAGATCCCCCGGAATTACAGCTCATCTCCAGACTACGGAGATCAGCTCCCCTGGAGGAAACAGATGCTTCGGAGGGTGGACTCCGTGGCCCTGTACCCCACTGAGGTCCCTGTCCTCCCCAGGCTCCATCCCCAAATCTTCAGGAGTTTCCCCGCCTGGGTCTGGCAGCCATATAACTGATTGCAACAGTGATCAACTTAAACAGCATTTAATTGGGGGGCTTCCCCTTACCCGCTTTTTAAGAAGAGAAGAAGAAGAGAGAAGAGATTGGATTTATACCCTGCCCTTCACTACCCAAAGGTGTCTCAGAGCGGCTTACAAACTCCTTTCCCTTCCCCTCCCCACAACAGACACCCTGTGAGGTGGGTGGGGCTGAGAGAGCTCTTGACAGAAACTGCTCTTTTTCAAGGACAGCTCTTATCAGAACTACGGCTTGCCCAAGGTCATCCAGCCAGGTGCAAGTGGAGGAGTGGGGAATCCAACACGGTTCTCCCAGATTAGAGTCCTGCTTCTGTTTTATGGCTTATTTTGATGCTGTTCAGGACCAATGGTCTGTTTTGTAAGGGCTGTGGCCACACCCACTCAATAATCCACTTCCAATCCACTTTCAATCCGCTTTCCCACTGGATTTTGCCAGCTCACAGTAATAAAAGTCCAGTTGGAAAGTGCACTGGAAGTGGATCGGAAGTGGATTACCGAGTGGGCGTGACCGCAGCCAAGGGCTTGTTTTGAATATGGGAGTGAATTCAGTTGGCAGCCGCCTCAAGCGAGGCTCTACAGAGGCAGCATAGAAAGATCCTAAATAAAGAATTAGTTCGCACGGTTTTCCTTTTAAGCGGCCTCGGGCGGAGTCTGAAGAAGCGGCACGGAATGTTCCTAAACATTGCAGCACGGTTTCCATTGGCAGCTTTCTCGCGACTCCGAAGAGGCAGCAGAGAAACATCTTACACAGATTTCAATAAATAAACTTTGTATAGCCCAAAGTAAACAGTAAAATCATTCATGTGAAGATTGATAGTTTGTTAGAAGTTAGGGGGTTTTTTACAAAGAGGCAAAGAGATCTCTGTTCCAATGATTTGCCTGGGATGTAGCTACTCTGTGGCCATAGCTTCTGCCTGTTCTGGAAAGGCTACAAAGCAATGTCGGGTTGCCAGCCTCCAGGTGGGGCCTGGGGATCTCCCGCTTTTACACCTGATCTCCAGCTGACAGAGAGCAGCTCCCCTGGGGAAAAATGGCTGCTTTGAAGGGTGGACTCCATTTTACCATGCTGAGGCCCCTCCTCTCCCGAAACCCCGCCCTCTCCTGACTCTACCCCCAAAATCTCCAGGTCTTTTCTGACCCAGACCTGGCAACCCTAAAGCAACGTCTTATTTTGGTTCGTAGATTCCGCCCCACCCCCCCATGGAACTACCCTTCCTAGGATGTCTTGAGGAAAGAGAAAGAGCATAAGAAGAGTACTGCTGGATCAGACCAATAATCCATCCACTCCAGCATCCTGTCTCACACCAGTTCCTCTGGACAGCCCACAACAGGGCACAGAGGCCGAGGCCTTCCCCTCAGAAGAACATAAGAAGAACCCTGCTGGGTCAGACCAGTGAGGGTCCATCTTGTCCAGCATCCCGTCTCACACAGTGGCCTCAACCAGTTCCTCTGGAGGGCCAACAACAGGGCAGAGAGGCCGAGGCCTTCCCCTGATGTTGCCTCCTGGCTCTGGGATTCAGAGGTTTCATGCCTCTCAATGTGGAGGTTCCCCTCAGCTACCATGATCAGCTTGTCCTCCACAAAGCTATCTAATCCCCGTTTAAAGCTGTTTAACCCTTTGGCCATCCCTACATCCTCTGGCAGCGAATTCCACATTTTTATCCCTCTCTGCATGAAGTGGTGTTTCCTTTTGTCCATCCTGAGCCTACTGCCCATCAGCGTCATCGGATGCCCTCGAGTTCTAGTCTCTGGGGAGAGGGAGAAGAATTTCTCTTTGCCAACCCTCTCCACCCCAGGGATAATTTTATAAAACCTCTCTCATGGCCCCCTTTCATCGTCTCTTTTCCAAATTGAAATGTCCCAGAAGAGCTATGAAGTCCACTATGTGGGGCGGGCCGGCCTTCAGAGGTTCCCAGTGGTGGTTTAGGGAGAGAAAAAACACTCACCGAGCCTAACGAAGACAGAGAAGGATTCAGGCCGCTGTGATGATGGGGAAAGGCTCTCCCTACCCTTTATATACCTCCCCCAAACTGGGTTTCACCAGAGTAGGAGACAGTGACGAAACAACGCCTGCAATCAGATTGCTGCCTGACAGGGAGTTATTTACTGGCAACCACAGATGTGGTTCCTGCTTGGCTGTTGTTGCCTATTCATTCTTCCTGGTGCAATTCCAGGAAAGTGTGACCACACGCACCCCGGCATGGCCACATCTTCCTCCCCGATTTCAGCAGGGATGGGCTGTCGTGGCTAAAGGGATTATTCAGGGGTGGGTTGTTTTCTATTATTAGAGGATTACTCCTTTGCAATTAGACGGAAGCAGAGTTGCAACGGGGACTCCCCCACGGCCCTCAGTCATAAGCACTGCACTCTCCTTTGAGGCCTGCAGGAGGCAGCATACAAATGTAGCTGAAATAAGAAACGTCTGCATGAGGTGTGCTCTGTAAGATATTAGGCCCTATAGTAAATCCAAAGTCCTTTTGAGAATTATGGGAAGGAATAATCCTGAACTTGTAAGTGAATTATGTGGCGATTTCACATTGGATTCTCCCTTTGAAGTTCTTTTTGTAGGAGAAGGGGGGGAGAGTAGATCAGCCCCAGAATGCCCCGGGTGTTAATATGTTAAAATGTTCATCCCACTGGCTTCTGATTATGGTAACATCAAGACTAGACCACTGTAATGCACTGGACATTGGTCTCCCCCTCAAAATCAATTCGGAAATTCCAGATGGTGAAAAATACCACAGCTCTGCTATTATCAGAAGCTAGATGGATCACACATGAAGCTACCATATACTGAATCAGACCAGTGGTCCATCAAGAAGAAGAAAAAGAAGAAGAAGAAGAGATTGGATTTATACCCCGCCCTTCACTACCCAAAGGTGTCTCAGAGCGGCTTACAAACTCCTTTCCCTTCCCCTCCCCACAACAGACACCCTGTGAGGCAGGTGGGGCTAAGAGAGCTCTGACAGAAACTGCTATTTTTTCAAGAACAGCTCTTATCAGAACTACAGCTTGCCCAAGTTTATCCAGCCAGGTGCAAGTGGAGGAGTGGGGAATCAAACCCGGTTCTCCCAGATTAGAGTCTGCGCACTTAACCGCTACACCAAACTGGCTTTCAAGATCAGTATTGTCTTCTTGGAAGTGGGGGAGGTATAGTCACAAAAACCTTTGAACGACACAAAATAGGTTGACCAGATTGTAGAGTTGCCAAGTGTCACCTTGTTCCGGAGCGGGGGATTCCCGGGTCGATAGAGTTTTCCCTCAGATGACAGTGGCCCCGCCCCCAGCATGCCCGGCGTGGTCACGGCACTCTCTGGTGATGTGCACGTTGGGGTGGAGTTCCCCCCAGGGCCCGATCTGGCAGCGGCGGGGAACGGGCCTCTGAGGCGGGGGTTTCCCCACCCCCCGGGGGGACTTGGCAAGCCTACCAGATTGCCATTTGGATACTATTTCGCTGTTGCTGCTTTTTTAAGAGTGAACAAATCATTAGTCTGGATAGGACCTCATTTACCCTATCCTGCAACTTTTTCCCGAGTGGACAGTATCAGGAGTCTCTCTCGCACTCTCTGTTCCTCAGCTCGTCCCCCTCATCATTTTGCAATCTGAGGAGGAACACTGGTCTCCAACACTGGGTGCGTTTAGACTGGGCATTTGCAACGGTATAGGTGCCGGTTGGAATCGGTGTACTTACCAGCGTTCACACGGCGAACATCTGCCTTCCGTCCCTAACCGTTGCAAAGAGCTTTACACCGCTGTATTCTGCCACTAGGTCCCCAAGTGGTGGTATCCTGAGTGCAACGGTTGTAATCGCTTTACCCCCGTCTGATCACTCTCCAACGTTGTAGAGCCACTTCCGTTCGGAAGCCCGAGGCTTCCGATTTTCGCCTGCCTTTTTTTTTTTTGGTTAGGTCAGCGATATGCGCTTGGGCGAAGCTTCGCCCCGGCATTTTTTTTTTAAGTCCTTAGTTTAAGGTTTTAGAGGACTCCGAGAGCTCAGGGAGGCCAGTTTGGTCTTTAAACTTTATAGGTAAGTCCTTACCTTTAAACTTTAAATGTAAGACGGGATGTTTTGCGCATGCGTGAGGATCGCCATTCTGTGGATGGCTGCCTATGCGCATGCTCAAACTGAGTTTTTTTAAAAAAACGCCGACGCCCACTGCATATGAACGGGCATACAGCGACGGTCTCCACAGACAGGAGATAAGTGTGATCGCATTTCAGCCGGCATAAACTGTACCGTTTGGAATCGGTGCAGTTTACGCCGGCTGCAACGCCCCGTCTGAAAGCACCCACTGTGCTGCTGAAAGGATTTTTCACTGTAGTAGAAATAGCCAGCGTTATGGCTTGGCGGAGGGTCTGGCGAGGAGGTCTAATCAGGACTGCCAGTTCTGGGTGGGGAAATCCCTGGAGATTTGGGGGTGGGGCCTGAGGAGGGATGGGTGTGGAGAGGGGAGGGACATTGGCGGCGTGTAATGTCACAGAGTTCACCCTTCAAGGCAGCCATTTTCTCCAGGGAAACGGGCCTCCGCAGTCTGGAGATCAGACGTCATTTCAGGGTCTCCCCCGGCCTCACCCCAGGTGACTGAGGACATTCAGTCAAGACAAGTTTGCCTGGTGATAAGATCAAAATTCTCCTCACGCCTAATTTGTGCACGGAACAACACGTAGGGTCTGACTGCCTTCTGAGGAAAGATGAGAAAGCTGCGAAAGAGAAGCTGCTCTGAGACTCCCAGTGAAGGTAAAGGTAAAGGTTCCCTTGCTCGAAAGCCAGTCGAATCCGACTCTAGGGTTGCGGTGCTCATCTCCATTTCCAAGCCGAAGAGCCAGCGCTGTCCGAAGTCGTTTCCGTGGTCATGTGGCCGGTAACGCTGTTACCTTCCCACCGAAGTGGTCCCTATTTATCTACTTGTGATTTCTTGCTTTTGAACTGCTAGGTTGGCAGGAGCTGGAACTAGAGACAGGAGCTCACTCTGTCATGCGGCACACCCAGGTCTCGAACTGCTGAACTACCAACCTTCCACAACCTTCCTTCACTCCCAGTGAAGGGTGGGGTACAAATCCAATCTCCTCCTCCTCCTCCTCCTCCTTCTTCCTAGAAATGGGCCTTTTGGGGTAGTGATGGCCCCTCTATGGAATCTCTGTCTCAAAAGAAGTCCAGCAAGGGAGGTCTTTTTTATTGCGAAAATGATCACTCTTTTCCCAAGTTTTCCCAGATATCAGTTTAAAGTAATGATCCGAATACTCTGTTCTTAATTTGTTTTGTTGCCAGTTTCTTTCTCTTTTGTTGTGTTTCTTGTTTTTGGTTTTGGTTTTTTTGACATCAAGTCAGACAACTTACAGTGAACCTAGGTGGGGTTATAAGAACATAAGAGAAGCCATGTTGGATCAGGCCAGTGGCTCATCCAGACCAACACTCTGTGTCACACAGTGGCCAAAAACCAGGTGCCACCAGGAGGTCCACCAGCAGGGCCAGAATTCCAGAAGTCCTCCCACTGTTGCCTCCCCAACTACTAAGAACATAAAAGAAGCCATGTTGGATTAGGCCAGTGGCCCATCCAGTCCAACACTCTGTGTCACACAGTGGCCAAAACCCAGGTGCCATCAGGAGGTCCACCAGCGGGGCCAGAAATCCAGAAGCCCTCCCATTCTTGCCCTCCAAGCACCAAGAATACAGAACATCACTGCCCCAGACAGACTGTTCCATCTCTGCCTTGTGGCTAAGAGCCACTGATGGACC
This sequence comes from Gekko japonicus, assembly GCF_001447785.1. Classification (NCBI taxonomy): domain Eukaryota; kingdom Metazoa; phylum Chordata; class Lepidosauria; order Squamata; family Gekkonidae; genus Gekko; species Gekko japonicus. Next base: position 47,812 of record NW_015167663.1, read on the forward strand.
TCTGCTCCGCATGTTTATCCAATCCACATGTTTATCCAATTCGCTCTACGCTTGTAGCCACCACCATTTCCTGTGGCTGTGAATTCCATGTGTTAATCACTCTTTGGGTGAAGAAGCCTCGTGCTCCTTAATTTCATTGAGTGCCCTTGAATCCTTGACTTGTGAGAAAGGAAGAAAAGAACTTCTTTCTCTACCTTCTGTACCCCATGGATAATTTTGTAAACCTCTATCATATCCAGGGGTCATTTCATAGAAAACGAGGTGCATGAGCTCATTAGCATAACTCATTAGCATAACTTATTTGCATATGTCACACCCCGGAAGTGTGACACACCAGAAGTGTGCATGAAGGAAACACCCACCGCTCAGGCTCCACTGGGTTGTTTTGGATTGGTAGTTATTGGGGGGGGAGTGGAACGTGCAGATCTGTCCTCGCAGAGGAGGGAGAGCTTGTACCTGAATAAAACTTGGCCTTAAAGGTGCCACTGGACTGTTTTGGGGCCGGGGGGCCCCTGCAATTTACCTGGCTGCTTCTTGCTCTGACTGAGGGCTGCTGGGAGCAGGGGGTGGGGCTTGTCGCATGTGCCCGCCCCCTGGACTCTTTACTGCCGGAGCTCCGCTCCTGTGCGCTCCTGCAGGAAATGACCCCTGATCATATCACCCTTCAGTCGTCATTTCTCCAAGTTAAAAAGCTCTAACCTCATTAAACTTTTTTTTCCGTAGGGAAGGCGTTCCATCCTTTTAATCATTGCAGTTGCCCTTTTCCACACCTTTTCCAATGCTATAATATCTTTTTTGAAGTATGAGGACCAGAACTGAGGCAAGAGACATTCAGAGGTGGTTTTCTATCACCTGCCTTCGCATCATGACCCTGATATTCCTTGGAGGTCTCCCACCCAAATACTGACCAAGGCTGACCCTGTGTAGCCTCCAAAATCTGGTGAGATAAAGCTAGCCTGCGCTGTGCAGGTCAGGGTAGTTTCTATTTAACTGCGTTCAAAATTGTATTTTCTCCCCCTTTTTTCCCTTCCTGTTCAATAACAAAACTCACCTTCAGCATCCTTAGTGTAGCTACAAAGGGACCACAAATGTTTAAAATAAGGCAACAAACACATTAGGGGCTGATGATGCAACATAGCAATTTAAAAAAAAAACTAATTGCATCAATGTATTTTTATAGACAAGTTTGTTTGTTTTTCCCCAGGGATTTGCTCATGCACTCAGTGACCTTGAGTGAAAAACAGTATCGTGATCAGGAAGAACAGGAGAAAGAGAAATCCTGGGACCCACAGTCATAAAATCATGACGGCGACTCTTGAGTAATTCGCTCACTGGGGATGGGCATCTCATGACTATGATTGTATTACCAGAACACGATCCCGTTTCGGAATAACATCATGGAAATGCCGATTCAGAAAGGGGTCAGATACCAGTCGGGAGTCATCGGCTGAGTTCAGCTTCCTCTATGGAGGATATTAAACTGTGGACATTTGATCTTCTAGAAACTGACTCACCTCCTTGGGCAACTAGCAGAGAGGTTTATGGGGGTAAACCTTGCCCTAGTTGGCTTTGCAAAACATGATCCGAGACCATGTAATGTGTGGCTGTTTTGTGCCAAACATGGGCCTGCTGTCAAAAAAAGGAAGTCCCATAAGTTACATTATCTCCTCCTCTCCCCATAAGGTTTATTCACTGTATGCAACATCATGTCAAATGTTTCTTGGGTCACCTGCCACATAGTCAGCTGAGACTGGATGGGCAGGAAAATAACAGAGATGAGTGTGCCAAAACTTGATGGGGCAGAGGGGGGGAACTGCATCACATGACTGCTCTGTTCAGTAATGGAAGTGGTGGCAAGAAGTGGTGGCAGCTACAAGCATAGACAGTTTCAAGAGGGAACTGGATAGACATATGGAGCAAAGGTCCATGAGTGGCTCTTAGCCACAAGGTCTAGATGGAAACTCTGTCTGGGGCAGGGATGCTCTGTATTCTTGGTGCTTGGGGCACAACAGTGGAAGGGCTTTTGGAGTTTTGGTCCAGCTGGTGGACCTCCTGATGGCACCTGGGTTTTGGCTACTGGTTGACACAGAGTGTTGGACTCGATGGGCCACTGGCCTGATCCAACATGGCTTCTCTTACGTTCTCTTATGTTGTGTTCTTGGTGCTTGGGGGGCCACAGTGGGAGGGCTTCTGTAGTTCTGGTCCTGCTGGTGGACCTCCTAATAGCCCCTAGGTATGGGCCACTGTGTGAGACAGAGTGTTGGACTGGATGGGCCATTGGCCTGATCCAACATGGCTTCCCTGATGTTCTTATGAGGGTACTAGTTTTGAGCAATGCCACTTTTCAGAGTGATTTCCAGACTCAGTTTTGCAAATGAAGCGTGTGCCCATTTTCCAGCAAATGACTCGGTTTTTCCAAGTTCAGAGCACAGGGGCCAAACCCGACTGGTAGCACCTAAGAATGCATCTGAAATCATTTTGCACATATTTGCATTTCACTGTTATTATTTTTATCCCGCTTTTCTCCCCACCTGGGACTCAAAGTGGCTTAGAACATTGCTCTCCCCTCCTTCATTCTCTTAAAACAACAACCTTGTGAGGTCGGCCAGGCTGAGAGCTCGCCCAAGGTCATCCAGCAAGCTTCCACAGCAGAAGTAGGGATCTGAACCCAAGTTGACCAGGGTCATAGTCCACCTCTCTATCCACTATACCGCACTGGCTCTGACCCAACTGTTTGTGAGGTTGTGGCCAGCCCTCCACCTTCTCCATTCTCTTTGAACACTGGCATTTTGGGCTCCCCCATTTCTATTCTTACGCAAGAATGTAAAAAATAAGCCCAGACTGATCAGACCAGCCTCCCGACCTGTTTGCCCTCTGCCTCTAAGACGTTTTATGCACTAACGGGTCTCCCCGCTCCTGCATTTGTATTCCTCCTCTGCTTTCTCTCGTTTCTGCAGAGGTTTTTATAGTCTGAGGAGCAAGAAGGCAGTTTCCCCCTCTTGTAGCTCAGCAAGGGAATTGCTGGAAACGGGGAAGTCTGATGCTGTGCCTCAAGAGAGGACAAACTGTGTTTTTGTACCTTGGACGACAAAAACCTCTGCGGAAATGACTGAAAGAGGCAGAGGAATACAACGGCAGGCGCAGGGAGACCCATTGGTGTGGGAAATGTCTAATATTCACAGGTTGTCCATCTCTGTGTCTGACCTGGACACCCCAGGCGAGCCAGATTTTGTAAGATTGTGGAAGCTAAGCAGCAGGGCTATTTTTGGGCAGGAACGCACAGGAACGGAGTTCCGGCTGGCTTCAGAGTTGGCCACGCCCACTACAGCCAAAACCTCTGCGTGCCTGGCTATAGAGGGAAGGCTTGGAGAGCGACCTCCACAACGATTCTGAGGCCGGGGGGTCCTGAAAGGATCGGGGAGGCATTTAAATGCCTCCCCGTGCCTTCCCCGGCCTGTCCAAGGGCCGGCTTGCCCAGGCTCCCCACAGCCATTTAAACTGCCTTCCCTTCCCTTCAAGGGGTGGCTTGCCCGGGCAAGCCAAGGGGAGGCATGGGGTGTGGCCTAATATGCTAATGAGGTATGCTGTCTGGGGCATGGCCTAATATGCTAATGAGTAACTGCTGTTGGGTGTGGCCTGTTATGCTAATGAGTTCCTGCTGGGCTTATTCTACCAAAAAAGCCCTTCTAAGTAGTATTTGGCTAGTATTTGGGTGGAGGCCACCAAGGAAGCTCAGGGTTGCTGTGCAGAGGAACACACTAGCAATCCACTCTTGAGTGTCTCTTGCCTTGAAAATCCTACGGGGTCACCATACGTCAGCCATGACTTGACAGCATGTGCACTTTGCACACAGTCTGCATCGGAACACGGACGTTCTGCCTTATTTCTGTTTAGCTCTCATGACTTGATAGCTCCATGTCACACTCCATGAATTGATCTACAATGACAAGCTGTGTAATATTCGGACGCCTCCAGGGCCAGTTTGGTGTAATGGTTAACTGCGTGGACTCTAATCTGGTAGAACCGGGTTTGATTCCCCACTTCTCCACTTGCACCTGGCTGGATGACCTTGGGCAAGCCGTAGTTCTGATAAGAGCTGTCCTTGAAAAAGAGCAGTTTTTGACAAGAGCTCTCTCAGCCCCACCTCCCTCACAGGGTGTCTGTTGTGGGGAGGGGGAGGGAAAGGAGTTTGTAAGCCACTCTGAGACACCTTTGGGTAGTGAAGGGCGGGGTATAAATCCAATCTCCGCCTCTTCTTCTTCTTCTCTAAAAAATTCCCTGAAGAAAGCTTTCTCTTGTTGTTCACCTGAAACACCTAGTCTTCACAGAGATGCTATCACAGAAGGAGGAGGGCCGATTTAGTTATCTTTGCCGAACATGAAACTTCTTGCGGAATGAGGGGAAAAGACAGAAACCGGAAAGATTCTTGGACTCGCCAGCTGTATTCAGCTTCACGGCCATCATGAAGCGCTTCAGACAATATTGATACTCGTTGAAAGAGCTGTCCGACATGTATTTGCATATAAGGCATATCATTTGTAGCTATGACTACAGACACAGAGAGCTTTAAAAAGGGAATAGACAGATTCTTGGAGGAGAGTTATATCGGTGGCTACTAGCTACGGTCACGCAAAGGAACCTCCACATTCAGAAGCAGTAAACTTCTCAATATAAGCGCTAGGAAGCAGTACTGGGGGAGAGGCATCGGCCTCTATGTCCTGTTGTTGGCCCTCCAGAGGAACGGGTTGAACGGATAAAAGGAAGTACATCTTCACCCAAAGAGTGATTAACACATGGAATTCACTGCCACAGGAAGTGGTGGCGGCTACAAGCATGGACGGCTTCAAAAGGGAATTAGATAAGGATGTGGAGCAGAGGTCCATCAGTGGCTATTAGCTACAAGGTATAGATAGGGACTCTAAGGCAAGTGATGCTCTGTCTTCTTGGTGCTTGGGGGGGTCAACAGTGGGAGGGCTTCTAATGTCCTGGCCCCACTAGTGGAACTCCTGATGACACTGGTATTTCTGGCCACTGTGTGACACAGAGTGTTGGACTGGATGGGCCTTTGGCCTGATCCAACATTGGCGTCTCTTATGTTCTTATGACACTGTGTAAATTAGGATGCTGGATTAGATGGACCACTGGTCTGATCCAGCAGGGTTCTTCTGATGTTCTCAGGGAAAGACCTTGGACTCTCTGCCCTGTTGTTGGCCCTCCAGAGGAATTGGTTGAGGCCACTGTGTGAGACAGGATGCTGGACTAGATGGACCACTGGTCTTGTCCAGCAGGGCTCTTCTAATGTTCTTATCAGGGGAAGGCCACGGCCTCTCTGCCCTGCTGTTGGCCCTCCAGAGGAACTGGTTGGACACTGTGTGAGACGGGATGCTGGACTAGATGGACCCTCACCGGTCTGACCCAGCAGGGCTCTTCTGAGGTTCTTGTAAGGGGAAGGCCTCAGTCTCTGTTCTCTGCTGTTGGCCCTCCAGAGGAACTGGTTGAAGCCACTGTGTGAGGCAGGATGCTGGACTAGAGGGACCCTCACTGGTCTGACCCAGCAGGGCTCTTCTGATGTTCTTCTGAGGGGAAGGCCTCGGCCTCTCTGCCCTGCTGTTGGCCCTCCAGAGGAACTGGTTGAGGCCACTGTGTGAGACAGGATGCTGGACTAGATGGACCCTCACTGGTCTGATCCAGCAGGGCTCTTCTTGGAACCACTGAACAAACAACATCTTGCATAATTCCAAGATGCTTCTAGGAAGCCTCCGGGCCGGACATGAGGACATCTGCCCTTCCCTATTCTTTCAGCATCTTAGATACATTAAAAGTTCCTCTTAGCACTGTGGCATTACGAGCTGATCCATCCACCATGACCCTGCCTGGACGATACATGTTTCAACAACATTGCATATCACCCCACAAACTTCCCTCTCCTCATTGCACAAATGGGACAAGGCAACACGGATGTGTACATCCTTACAACACTGCATTAGGTAAGGGCTGACAGATGCCACACGGCCTTTGGTATGGCACCCTTGAGGCCCTGCAGCAACAAGAAAACAAAACAAAAAGAATAGGGCATGGTTACCTGTCCTGAAAAACACAAAAGGCTTTACATCTGACAATAGCACTACAGGTAAGATTAGAGTTTCACCAGCCAATCCACATACAAAAGAACCTCCTCAGGAAACAGGAAACCTCCCCAGGGAACAATCCATATACAAAGGAACCTCCTCAGGAAAGCTCCTCCATTAGCATCTTCATAGCCTGGGGAACTCCTGCAAGATAATGACTCAGCCCTACCCCACCTTCTGGAGTAGATATAAATTACCTGCCTACCATTTTCTTCTCACCTTGACACAGAGAGTACTCCATCTTTCCGTGTTATACCTCTGAGCAGAGGTCATTTCAGGGGGGATCACGGGGGATCGCAGTTCCCCCAGGTGAGGTGCAGGGGGTGGGGCACATGACAAAGTCCCACCCCCTGCTTCCAGCCGCCCCGCTTCCGGCCCTCATTCAGCCAAGAGGAGGCAGGAGAAGAGGGAGGGTAAGTTGCTTCCTCCCCGCCTCTCCCCACCCCTGCCTGCCTAGGGCCAGGGAGGGCCTTGGCGGGGCTTCCTCACACTCCCGCCGGCCTTGCAGGTCCACCGCCGGGCCCCTGATGTCAGGGGGTGTGGCATATGCTAATGAGTTATGCTAATGAGTTCCCCTAGCTCTTTTTCTATGAAACGACCCCTGCCTCTGAGGATGCCAGTCACAGCTGCTGGCGAAGCGTCAGGTCCTACAGTGCCAAGACCACGGCCACACAACCCGGAAAATCTACAGCAACTAAAGAGAACTATTGTTCTCGCTTCAAAATGCTTTGAGCACACCGCCCTCTTTGCAGTTTAGTTCAGTCTCAGTTTAGGATCCTGTAGCAGCTTGAATAGCCTTGGATTAGCTTGAGCTTGTCAAAGCTTGGATGCTAAATTGGGTTGGCTTACTTGGATGGGAGACCACAAGGGAAGGTCAGGGTCACTACGCTGAGGAAGGGAATGGCAGCCCACCTCTGCTCATCTCTTCCCTTGAAAACCCTATGAGTGGCTGCCACTGTGTGACTGGATGGCATTTAATTATTATTCTGAGCAGGGATTTTTTTCTGGGAAAAGAGGTTCCAGAACTCTCAAGAGGGAAATGAAGGAGAAACACACGGGGTTCATTGAGACATACAGGATTCTTTGAAACAGTACTATTTTCATGAGCTACGGACTTAACCTCAACTGAGAGCCAGTTTGGTGTAGTGCTTAGGAGCATGGACTCCATTCTGGGGAAACCGGGTTTGATTCCCCAGTCCTCCACATGCAGCTGCTGGTGTGACCGTGGGTCAGTCATAAGTTCTCTCAGAGCTGTTCTGGAAAGACCGGTTCTTGAGAGAGCTCTCTCAGCCCCACCAACCTCACAGGGTGTCTGTTGTGGGGATGGGAAGGGAAAGGAGATTGTAAGCTGCTCTGATACTCCTTTGGATAATGAAGGGTGGAGCATAAATCCAATCTCCTCCTCCTCCTCCTCCTCTTCTTCTTCTTCAGAACATAAGAACATAAGAGATGCCAATGTTGGATCAGACCAAAGGCCCATCCAGTCCAACACTCTGTATCACACAGTGGCTTCTTCTTCTTCTTCTTCTTCTTCTTCTTCTTCTTCTTGCAGCTTCCAAACTTTAGACATGTCACCAACCTTCAGTTCTTTTTCTGGTCTTGCTTTTGGTGCCTAATGCCGAATGATGACATTGAAGCAACCCTATTTTAACATACTTTGTTGGATCAAACCCTGGGGCGCAGCAGGAGGAGACGGCCAAGGAGCGTGCAAGTGACGTCATGTTCCCCTGGTGTCCCTCACAAACCTTTGAACATTTTTTGAGAATTGTGTCTCCAAGAAGAGGTTCCAGAACACCATTCCAGTGTTCCCCCAGGGGAAAAAAAGCCCTGATCATGACAATCCTGGTTGGGGAGAGAGCAGTCTCCAATTTGGGAAGAAGTTCAGGGGTTATAGTGAACTGAAGCTCTATTCAAGATTTCCCAAACTTTCCCGCCCTCAATAAGAACAGCAGAAGAGCCCTACTGAATCAGACCAGTGAGGGTCCACCTAGTCCAACACCCTGTCTTATACAGTGGCCAACCAGTTATTCTGGAGATCCAACAACAGGGCATAGAGACCAAGACCTTCCCCTGATGTTGCCTCCTAAGCACTGGGATTCAGAAGTATGCTAGCCGTGTACATGGAGGTTCTCTTTATTCACCACGGCTAGTATCCATGAAGTGTGCAACTGTACAACTTCAGCATTGTGGGTTCTATGCAGCTAAAAGGTAAAGGTTCCCTTGCTCGAAAGCCAGTCGAATCCGACTCTAGGGTTGCGGTGCTCATCTCCATTTCAAAGCCGAAGAGACGTTTCCGTGGTCATGTGGCCGGCATGACTAAACACCAAGGTGCACGGAACGCTGTTACCTTCCCACCGAAGTGGTACCTATTTATCTACTTGCAATTTCTTGCTTTCGAACTGCTAGGTTGGAAGGAGCTGGAACCAGAGACGGGCGCTCACTCCATCGTGCAGCACACTCGGGTCTTGAACTGCTGAACTACCGACCTTCCACTGCCTGCAGCTCAGCATCTTAACCACTTGAGCCACCGCAGCTCCTTCTATGCAGCTACATGAAGGCTAAAACTTGCAAGGCTCAAAACCTGCCACTCTATATGCAATAAAGTTTCCTATCATTCATTGATACCCTGTTTCCCCAAAAATAAGACCTACCCAAAAAATAAGCCCTAGCAGGATTTCTATGCATTTGTGGTATAAGCCCTAGTGTGTCTTCTTGAGAAAAAAAAAATAAGACAGTGTCTTATTTTCGGGGAAACACGGTATTCAGGGGCTCTGGAGCCACATGTGGCTCTTTGACATGCTGCCTGTGGCTCAGTGGTAGAGCATGTTGCAGTGGTAGAGCATGCTGCCATGGCTCAGGGGTAAAGCATCTGCTTGACATCCAGAAGGTCCCAGATTCAGTCCCCGGCATCTCCAGATAAAAAAGACCAGGTGGTGTGATCACTGCAGACAGTGACTGCAGCCATGAAATTAAAAGACGCCTGCTCCTTGGGAGGAAAGCGATGGCAAACCTAGACAGCATAATAAAACGTAGAGACATCGCCCTGCCAACAAAAGTCCGTATAGTCAAAGCGATGGTATTCCCAGTAGTAATGTATGGCCGCGAGAGTTGGACCATAAGGAAGGCCAAGCGCGAAGAATAGATGCGTTTGAATTATGGTTCCTTTGGATGGCCAACAACAGGGCATAAAGGCCGAGGCCTTCCACTCATAAGAACAGCAGAAGAGCCCTGCTGGATCAGATCAGTGAGGGTCCATCAAGTCCAGCCAGAGGTCATTTCGGGGGGGAACGCGAGGGAACGCAGTTCCCCCAGGTGAGGTGCAGGGGGCGGGGCATATGACGAAGCCCCGCCCCCTGCTTCCGGCTGCCCCACTTCCGGCCCTCATTCAGCCAGGAGGAGGCAGGAGAAGAGGGAAGGTAAGTTGCTTCCTCCCCGCCGCTCCCCACCCCTGCCTGCCTGGGTCCAGGGAGGGCCTTGGCGGGGCTTCCTCGCAGGTCCACCGCCGGGCCCCTGATGTCAGGTGGTGTGGCCTATGCTAATGAGTTATGCTAATGAGTTCCCCTAGCTCTTTTTCTACGAAATGACCCCTGAGTCCAGCATCCTGTCTCACACAGTGGCCTCAACCAGTTTCTCTGGAGGGCCAACAACAGGGCACAAAGGACGAGGCCTTCCCCTCATAAGAACATCAGAAGAACCCTGCTGGATCAGATCAGTGAGGGTCCATCAAGACCAGCATCCTGTCTCACACAGTGGCTTCAACCAGTTCCTCTGGAGAGCCAACAACAGGGCAGAGAGGCCGAGGCCTTCCCCTCATAAGAACATCAGGAGAGCCCTGCTGGGTCAGACCAGTGAGGGTCCATCTAGTCCAGCATCCTGTCTCACACAGTGGCCTCAACCAGTTCCTCTGGAGGGCCAACAACAGGGCAGAGAGGCCGAGGCCTTCCCCTCATAAGAACATCAGAAGAGCCCTGCTGGATCAGACCAGTGAGGATCCATCTAGTCCAGCATCTTGTCTCACACAGTGGCCAATTAGTTCCTATGGGTGACCAAGAACAGGTATCTCCTATGAGGCAAGATTCTGCAGATGTCTCTGCAAAGAATCTGACTCTGTACAGCACATCCTCTTAAACTGCCCGCTCTACACTCAGCTACGTTTACACCTGATTAGTCCTCTGTTTCAACCGTCTGAGGTTACAACCAATAGAGGTATTGAATTCTTGCTAGCAGACAAAACCCCTAAAGTTACTGAGTCGGTGGCAGAGTTCCTGGCAAATATACTCAGGGACAGAGAAAAAGAGAAAAGAAAAGAGGGAAGAGGAAGAGGAAAGGGGCTGGGGGGGGAAGACAACGGTGGGAGGGCTTCTAGTGCCCTGGCCCCACTGATGGACCTCCTGATGGCACCTGGTACTTTTTGGCCACTGTGTGACAGAGTGTTGGACTGGATGGGCCACTGGCCTGATCCAACACTGGCTTCTCTTATGTTCTTATGTTCTTAAAGAAGACGGAGAGA
>NW_015167663.1:58500-69617 GCF_001447785.1 Gekko japonicus
TTGACCCGCGGCTTCGCCCAATTTCCTCCGCAGTTTCGTGATCCTCAAAAAACAGGATCACAAAACTGCAGGGGAAATTGGACGAAGCCGCGAGTCAAAATGCAGCCCCGCAGCTTCGGGTGTGAAATTGACCGATAGTATCGGGGCAAATGGCGGCGCAACATCGAGGCAGCTCTAGTGCAAAATCAGCCAAGGAGAGAGAGACGAGTGAGAGAGAGAAGGTATACCTATGATTCCGTTTCAGATAGAGAAGTTTCTTACTGTAACTGTTTTAATTACTCGATATTACTGTTCCAAACTTTTATCACTTTGTTCCAGCTCCTGTCAACCTAGCAGTTTGAAAGCAAGAAATTGAAAGTAGATAAATAGGTACCACTTCAGTGGGAAGGTAACAACGTTCCGTGTGCTTTGGTGTCTTCGGAAATGTCTTCGGACAGCGCTGGCTCTTCGGCTTTGAAACGGAGATGAGCACCGCAACCCTACAGTCGGATTCGACTGGCTTTCGAGCAAGGGAACCTTTACCTTTACCTTTTACCTATTATTATGTACAATGATACAAATTGCTATACTTTGATGGTTTTTGTTTGTTGGCATATGGGCTGACGTGTACTGTTATTTTTTCTTTAAAGCTATTGTTATGCCAATAAAGGCTATTGGAATTGGAATTGAATTGACCAAGAAAAGGGCATAGAGGCATTCCTCTGATGTTGCCTCCTGGCTCTGGGATTCAGAGGCTTAGTGCCTCTGTGCAGGCTCTCCTCAGTTACCATGGCTAATAGACCTATCGTCCATTAATCTTGCTAATCCCCTTTTAAAGCTTTTTTATTCCTGTGGCCATCTCTACATCTTCCGGCAGCGAAGAAGAAGGAGGAGGAGGAGGAGGAGAAGAAGAAGAGGAGGAGGAGGAGGAGATTGGATTCACTACCCAAAGGAGCCTCAGAGTGGCTTACAAACTCCTTTCCCTTCCCTTCCCCTCCCCACAACTGACACCCTGTGAGGTAGGTGGGGCTGAGAGAGATCTGACAGAAACTGCTCTTTTTCAAGAACAGCTCTTATCAGAACTACGGCTTGCCCAAGGTCATCCAGCAGCTGCGTGCGGAGGAGTGGGGAATCAAACCCGGTTCTTTCAGATTAGAGTCCTCGCACTTAACCACTACACCAAACGGGGTGTGTGTGTGTGTGTGTGTGAAGTGCCATCAAGTCGCAGCCAACTCATGGCAACCCCATGGGGTTTTCGAGGCGAGTGACTAACCGAGCTGGTTTGCCATAGTTAGGGTTGCCAGGTCCCCTCCTCACTCCGGCGGGGGGATTTGAGGGGCATTCCGGGGTGGGTGGGAATGCCCCAAGGCCTGCCTCCCAAGCCCCACCCCCAAGAGCAACCGTCCACCTGGCCACCCCTCTCTGTCCCCTCCTACCTGATTTAAAGGGGTTCAGCTGGTCGGCGGGGACCGTGTGGCCCGCCGACCAGCTGGACAACCCTTTCAACCCAGCAGGAGGGAGGGACGGGGTGGCTGGGCGGGTGGTCACTCCCACCCACCAGCTCAACGGGGCTGGACTGAAGCCCCAAGAAGTGGGAGAACCCCCATCCAGACCTGGGAGTTGGGGCCCCTAGCCATGGCCTTCCTCTGCTTTATACTAGGTCAGACAATTCATCCATCTAACGCGATACTGGCCAAACACTGGTGACGTACAGAAGCATCTTCCCCGACACCTGCTGCTAGACTGAATGGGGGAATCTTGCTGTTGGTCTTGGGACCTTCTGTAGGCCAAGCTACAATTTGGTGTCGTGGTTAAGTGAGCGGACTCTAATCTGGGAGAACCGGGTTTGATTCCCCACTCCTCCACTTGCAGCTGCTGGATGACCTTGGGCAAGCCGTAGTTCTGACAAGAGCTGTCCTTGACAGGGCAGTTCTGGAAAGAGCTCTCTCAGCCCCGCCTACCTCACAGGGTGTCTGTTGTGGGGAGGGGAAGGGAAAGGAGTTTGTAAGCCACTCTGAGAAGGGCGGGGTATAAATCCAATCTCCTCCTCCTCCTCCTCTTCTTCTTATAGAATCATAGAATGTTAGAGTTGGAAGGGACCTTGCAGGTCATCTAGTCCAGCCCCCTGCACTCTGCAGGAGCGTAGCTCCTCCTCCTCCTTCTTGCTGGTGCTCTTTCCCTGACACCATAGCCCTTCCCCACTGAGATTATGGTACAGTCAAAAGTGCAAACTAGACATTATGTACAAAGGATTTGGGAGGGAGAAGAATAGCTTCGCTGTTTCAGCAAGACGGCAAGAATGCCCCAAGGGCGAGGGCCACCCTAACAAAGTCAGCAGAACATCGTTCAGCCCTTTGACTAATTCATAGGGGATTTTTTAGAAATGTTATAAGCAGGAAACCTCAGCCTCGGCCTGTTCCCTTGTCGCAGGGGTGCAATTAAGAGGAGGAAGTGATTGGGGCAATACAGCAAGCTGTCTAAACAGGTCTCTTCCAGGCAAAGTCATGAGGGATCGTTCGATGGATGTCAGCCGCAGTAAATCAACAGAGATGAGGAACTTCCACTGACTCTTGGATGGCCCGTCTGTCTGCTTCCTGGAAGCTCCTGGGAGCAATGCCATATGTCCTTTGGACAAATGGTCTGTTCAGGGCTGCTGCTCAGGTAGCTTCCTTGTAGGACCTGTCTTCATGACCTCAAGTAGGGTTGCAAGGGCCACCACCCCACCCAACCACCGGCCAGGGATGAGGGTGTAGAGTTGCCAGATCCAGGTTGAGAAACTCCTGGAGATTTGGGGATGGATCCTCCACTGGGCAGGGACCTAAGCAGGGTACAATGCCATAGAGGCCACCCTCCAAGGAATCAATTTTCTACAGAGGAACTGATCTCCACAGTCTGGAGATGAGCCGTAGTTCCAAGGGATCCCAAGGCCCCACCTGAAGGCTGGCCTCTCTAACCTTGTCATAGAACACAGAGAGATAAGGGTGGCAGCTATAAGCACGGGCGGCTTCAAGAGGGAATTGGATCAACATATGGAGCAGAGATCCATCAGTGGCTATGAGCCACAAGGTATAGATAGGGATTGTCTGTCTGCGGCAAGTGATGCTCTGTCTTCTTGGTGCTGGGGGGGGCAACTGCTAGGTTGGCAGGAGCTGGAACGAGAGACGGGAGCTCACTCCGTCATGCGGCACACTCGGGTCTCGAACTGCTGAACTACCGGCCTTCCACAGCCTGCAGTTCAGCATCTTAACCACTTGAGCCACCGCAGCTCCTTAGTTCAGAGTATTACCCTTATAATATTTGAGCTATGTAATGGGAAGGGCACTTATGGGTTGCTGTCTATAAACGTCCCTTCAATGAGAGGAGGAGTCTGCCTGCTAACAACTTGTTGACACAGCCACCAACCCACTCATCTTAGAATCAAAGAGTCATAGAGTTGGAAGGGGCTATAGAGGCCGTCTAGCCCAACCCCTTGCTTGATGCAGGATCATCCTAAAGCATCCCTGACAAGTGTTTCTCCAGAAGCCGTTTGAGGACTCCTAGGGAAGGTCATGTTACCAACCTCCACTATTGTAGAAACCTAATTGGCAGTAGGGGACGGTCAAAGAAGACGGGGATGGCAAAGAATGAGATGGTTAGACAGTGTCATCGATGCAACGAGGATGAAATTGAGCAAGCTTCAGAGGGCGGCGGGAGACAGGGGGGCCTGGCGTGATCTGGTCCATGGGGTCGCAAAGAGTCGGACTCGACTGTGCGACTGAACAACAATTGGCAGAAAGAGAACATGTCACTGGGGCGATTGGAAAACTAGTCGAGGGAGAATCGTTGAAACTTTATTTCATTTCACAGATAAAGAGTACCAGCTATCTGAAGGAGGAGAACGTGACCGCGGCAGTGAAGCCAGCCGTGTATAGCTGCTACTCCTGCAAGACGTAGAACCTTCGTTCTCCTGAAGTTTTTCATAGAAAGGATTTGTGGACTTCATTTAGAGTTTTCCCTTTGTATCAAGCACATTTTGATCCTGGCTCTTTAAGAATATGTGTTCGTTGAACTTTAACAAAGATTTTAAAAATGTTTGGATTGTTTTGTACGATATAATATTTCTGCTTTTGTTCGTCATTCATTCGCGGAGTGTCTTTACATTGATACAATCCCCCCCCCGTGAGCTCTCATTTTGATATACAACCTCCAGGTGATGGCTGGAGACCTCACACTATTACAACTGATCTCCAGGTGAAAGAGATCAGTTTACCTGGAGACAATGGCTGCTTTGGAAATTGAATTCTATGGCATTATTATGGTATTGAAAACAGATCAGCCAATATCATAATGCCCCTATATAAATCAATGGTGCGACCTCATTTGGAATACTGTGTGCAGTTCTGGTCACCACACCTTAAAAAGGATATTATAGCTTTGGAAAAAGTGCAGAAAAGGGCAACTAGAAGGATAAAAGGGTTGGAACACTTTCCCTATGAGGAAAGATTAAGGCGCTTGGGGCTCTTTAGCTTGGAGAAACGATGACTGAGGGGTGACATGATTGAGGTTTATAAGATTATGCATGGGAAAGAGCAGGTAGAGAAAGAGGTACTTTTCTTCCTTTCTCACAATACAAGAACTCATGGGCACTCCATGAAATTGCTGAGCGGTCGGGTTAGAACGGATAAAAGGAAGTACTTCTTCACCCAAAGAGTGATTAACACTTGGAATTCACTGCCACAGGAAGTGGTGGCAGCTACAAGCATGGACGGCTTCAAAAGGGAATTAGATAAGCATATGGAGCAGAGGTCCATCGGTGGCTATTAGCCACAAGGTATAGATAGGAACTCTGGGGCAAGTGATGCTCTGTCATCTTGGTGCTTGGGGGGGGGGGGTCAACAGGGGGGGGGCTTTTAATGTCCTGGCCCCCCTGGGGGAGGGACCTCCTGATGGCACTGGTATTTCTGGCCACTGTGTGATACAGAGTGTTGGACTGGATGGGCCTTTGGCCTGATCCAACATTGGCATCTCTTATGTTCTTCTGTTCTTATTATGCCTCAGATCCTGCCCTGCCCTACAAATCAAGTATTTCCCAACCCAGAGCTAGCAACCCTAGGTGAGGGGGAGCTCACCACTCCCTAGGCAGCTGATTCCACTCCTGAACTACTCTTACTGTCAAAAAATTTTCGTAATATCCAGCCAGTACCTTCCCACCCGTCATTTAAACCCGTTATTGTGAGTTCTCTCCTCTGCTGCCAACAGGAACAGCTCCCTGCCCTCCTCTAAGTGACAGCCCTTCAAATACTTCAAGAGAGCAATTGTGTCCTTTGTCAGCCTCCTCTTCTCCAGACTAAACATTCCCACGTCCCTCAACCTTTCCTCCAAGGGCTTGGTCTCCAGGCCCCTAATCATCCTTGTCGCTCTCTTCTGTACCTGCTCCATTCTGTCCACATCCTTTTTGAAGTGAGGCCTACGGAACTGGACACGGTAGTCCGGGTGCGGCTTAGGGCTACCAAGTACTTACCGCAAATCGGCGGGGGACGTATAGTTCTTGGCGGGAACATTCCCGCGGGGAAAACACAGGCGGTGCACTATCCTGCCGCCCAGACATGACGCGGGCATGTAGCCGGGCGATGGTCTGGCAATGGGGCTGAAAACACGATGTACCATTGAGTTTCCAGCCCAATGCCAGAGCGTCACCCAGCTATGTGCCCAGCATGCTTACGTCACGTCTGGGCGACAGGATAGTGCGATGCGGCCGTGTGACACGCAAGAATGTTCTGTCAGGGAAACATGTGCCCCCCCCCCCCGATTCGTAGGTAGGTACTTGGTAACCCTAGTGCGGCTTGACCAATGTGGACCATTTAACCAGATGCAATCAGTAAAACAGAGGCCGAGGCCTACCCCTGATGTCGCCTCCTGGCTCGGGTTGCAATGTGCCTCCTGACAACTGGCGGAAGATGGGGGGGGGGGTTACCAGGGACGAGAGGGAGGCTCAGCCGATGTTGCAGCAACATGTCTATGACATTTCTGACATGACCTGGAAGTGACATCATTACTCAGCAACGTCAGGGGTGACACTCTGGTATCTGGGCAACAACTCTAACTCTATGATAAGTTTGGCTTCTTCCTTAGGGTTTTTGCCCAAATACCAGAGTGTCACCTCAACATCACCAACGTGATGATGTCACTTCCGGGTCACATTAGGCTTGCCAAGTCCCCCGGGGGGGGCGGGGAAACTCCCGCCCCAGAGGCCCGTTCCCTGCCGCCAGCAGATCAGGCCCCGGGGGGAACTCCACCCCACCGTGCACGTCACCCGGAAGTGACGCGACCACGCCAGGCACGCTGGGGCGGGGCCACGGTCATCCGAGGGAAAACTCTATGGTTTTCCCTCGGACGGTCGTGGCCCCGCCCCCAGCGTGCCCGGCGTGCTCGCGTCACTTCCGGGTCCCCCGCTGCGGCTCAATTCCCACTTGGCAACCCTAGATCACGTTGGAAGTGCCATAGGCACGTCGTTGCAACATTGACTGGGCCTCGCTCTTTTTCCAGGTAAGTCCCCCCCTGCTGGCCAGCTGATCGGCGGCAGGTTAATGAGGCCTGTCTGTGGGGGACCCCACCGTCACCAGGGATTCCTGGCAACCCTACTCCTGGCAGTCAGATTCAGAGGCTCCACCTTTTAAAACTATGCCAGGGGTGTCAAACTCATTTGTTATGAGGGCTGAACCTGACATAAATGAGACCTTGTTGGGCCGGGCCATGTGTGTCATAACAGGCAATGCCAGGTAGTGGAGATATAAACACAAAGATTTTTTTTTACTTAAAATAAAAACATGCTTAAATCATCAGCACTCTTGCGATATTTTAATTATTTAACTGTCTCTGATAACTGATGCCTCTTGCTCTGAATTATTGCATCAAAATGTCTGTGCTGTTGCAATCTTGAGTACACTGCTCCAGTGTGTATCTGTAAGCTGCAAACCTCCTTTTGACTTATTGGCATTCAACACAGAAATCTCATGCTCAGAGTTCTGAGTCTAGGACCCAGGTTGAAACAAGAAATGGCTGAGCGAGTGAGAGAGTCTGGCAAAGCAAGCTATGATGCAGCAGCAGCAGCAGAACTGGAAGCAGGAGATGGCCAGCTCCACTGTGGGCCTGATGGAAGCCCCTCCGGGGGCTTGATCTGGCCCCCGGGCTGCATGTTTGACACCCCTGGTCTATGCCATCGCATAGTGTGGTTTCAAACCTGCTTCTCCCAGATCTTAGTCTGACTTTCTGACCACAACACCACACTGGCTTCCACAGGGCAAGGGCAGCTGCTGATGGAAGCAAGAGTTCTAGCTTCCCTAGCTGGCCTCTATACTCCAAGGAGACAATGGCCCTTTCCACACTAGACCTTAAATCTTGGTTCAGCCCTGTCCCCAAACTTACATTCTACACTACACACAAGTTCACCCCTGTAATTATCTCGGGGTATTTTTTGTTTCCACATTACATTGAGCTCACCCTGGTTTTGCCCCACGCTTGTCCCGGGATAAACGGATGCTGTTGTAACCAGGGATAAATGCACGGTATCGTGTCGCGAGTTGAACTCTGGTCTGTTCTGCACTTGGATCTCATCCCTGGTTTTATCAGAGTTCAGCTCGTGACACAATACTTTACATATATCCCTGGTTATAACAGCATCCGTTTATCCTGGGACTAGTGTGGGGCGAAACCGGGGTGAACTCAACGTAATGTGGAAACAAAAAATACCTAGAGATAATTGCAGGGGTGAACTCGCGTGTGGTGTAGAATGTATGTAAGGGGACAAGGTTGAACCAGGATTTAATGTCTAGTGCGGAAAGGACCTCTAGATAAAACCAGGGATGAGATCCAAGTGTGGAGAGGACCATAATGCCAGTCAAGGTAGCCAGCACTGGGCTAGAGAGCCAGTTTGGTGTAGTGGTTAAGTGCGCGGCCTCTCATCTGGGAGAACCGGGTTTGATTCCCCACTCCTCCACTTGCACCTCCTGATGTGACCTTGGGTCAGTCACAAGCTCTGGCAGAGCTGTCCTTGAAAAAGAGCCGTTTCTGTCAGAGCTCTCTCAGTCCCACCCACCTCACAGGGTGTCTGTTGTGGGGAGGGGAAGGGAAAGGAGTTTGTAAGCCGCTCTGTGACTCCAAGTGAAGGGCGGGGTATAAATCCAATCTCTTCCTCTCTTCCTCTTCTAGATAGACCCACGGACTGCCTCAGTTAAAGGAGCTTCAGATATTTGTAGATGTTTCTTACACATCCATTTCCACGTTTTTGCCAACGTGCTGAAAGCGGGATACCATTTAAAAACATACTTTACTTTCTGATAAACATGATAAAGAAAAAGGAAAGGGTGTGGAAACAAGAGGAAAAGAAGTTCAGAAGACAACACCTACATAATGGCTAGATTGAGATATCACGACAAGCCAAGGCACAAATGGGAAGAAGCCCAAGAACTGGTTGTGACCCCCAAGAACTGGTTGGTTTAGTCAAGCAAAGGTGGAATCACTGAACAGAGAAGATCCCCACTTGGCCATGGAAGCTTGCTGGTTGACTGCTGTGGTGTATCAAGTCCTGACAAGTCCAGACATGTCCAGACAAGTCCAGAGACAAACGTCGAGCTTCGCTCCAAGAGACCATGGACTACTATGCAGATCCTAGCCCGCTCCAATCAGGGGGCTAGGTTCCTGGCCGAGAGCCAGTGGGACTCTCGGCTGCTGTAAATAACCTATTGGGAAGTGGGGGGGAGGTGTTTTGGGTGGCGGTTTCACGGGGAATATAAGCCGGCCTGCGAGCCGGCCAAAGTCGTCTTGTTCCTGATCGAATAAAGTACGCTTGCTGAAATCACTCTCCGTCTGCGTACTTTTCAACTGCGATGTCCAAAGGACCAGCACTCTCCCTATAGTCCCCTTTGTATACTGCGCTCATCATCACACAACATGGTGGTGTTACTGGGCCCCGGATAGGTCCACTTGGCTACTACCAGGACAAGGACCTTTTCGACCTTGGCCCCGTCCTGGCGGAATGCCTTGCCTGATGAGGTAGGAGCTCTGTGGAACCTTCCGAGCTTCTGCAGGGCTTGCAAGTCAGTCCGGTTCAGGGAGGCCTTCGCCTCATCTTCTTCTGCTGGTCCTCTTGGAACTTATCCACTTCATTATATATTTTAGTATTTATGAATGACCAATGTCTGGTTTGGGCTTGCAAGTCAGTCCGGTTCAGGGAGGCCTTCTCCTAATGTTGTTCTGCTGGCCCTCTTGGAACTTATCCACTTCATTATATATTTTAGTATTTATGAATGACCAATGTCTGGTTTGGGCTTGCAAGTCAGTCCGGTTCAGGGAGGCCTTCTCCTAATGTTGTTCTGCTGGACCTCCTGGAACTTATCCACTTCTTTCTATTTTATTGATTATTTATGAATGGCCAGTGTCTGTTTTTATTATCTTACATATTATGTATTTTTGTGTCCAGTTGTTGTTTTATTGATGTCATCCGCCCTGAGCCTTTGGGAAAAGGTGGAATAGGAATCTGATAAATAAATAAAAATAGAATATAAAACCTGAGCTCTCAACCAGACCCATCTCACACGGTATGTGTTGTGAGGAGAAAATGAAGCGGGGGACAATATAACTTTACCCACTTTTGTCGTATTTCTTTCAAAGGGGTTGCACTCTTCCAAAAAGAACAGGTTCACACTCGGGGAGACCGATTGTGTCGTGACCTGCCCCTGAGCCTTGCGGCAGCAGGGGAGAACAAGCGAAAAGTCAAAGCAAATAAATAAATAAAATAAATACGGTTGCCAACTCTGGGTTAGGAAATTCCTAGCGATTCGGTGGCGGAGCTCGGGGAAGGCAAGGTTCCGTGAGAGGAAGGACCTCAGGGGAGTACATTTCCATCGGGCCCAGCCGCCAAAGCTGCCAGTTTGGTGTTGTGGTTAAATGTGCGGACTCTTATCTGGGAGAACCGGGTTTGATTCTCCACTCTTCCACTTGCGGCTGATGGATGACCTTGGGCAAGCCGTAGTTCTGTCAGAGCTGTCCTTGAAAAGTGCAGTTTCTGTCAGAGCTCTCTCAGCCCCACCTACCTCACAGGGTGTCTGTTGTGGGCAGGGTATAAATCCAATCTCCTCCTCCTCTTCTGCTTCTCCGTCTCCAGGGGAACTGAAGAGTGTCAGGAAAATACTGTTGGTACTGAATCCCGAAGCTAGAATACTATCTGGAGTGGGTCATGAGGGCCTAGGGTTGTCGAATCCCCGTGGCTACTGGACGGGGATGGGGGGCAGGGTTGCCAGATCCAGGCTGGGGAACTCTTGGCGACTTGGGGGTGGAGTCTGAGGAGGAGAAGGACCTCATTGGGGTACAATGTCATAGCGTCCACTCTCTGAAGCAGCCATTTTCGCCAGGGGAACAGATCTCTGAAATCTGGAGATGAGCTATAATTCCAGGGAATCCCCAAGTCCCACCTGGAAGGACCCGATCCCTCTACTCTCGTTCTATCTGCACTGGCTTCCAGTCTGCTTCTGTTCAAGATGGCGGTATCGATCTTTAAAGCTTTATACCTCCTGGGACCAGCCTACTCCCTTAGGTTGCTAGGTCCGTCCTCATCTCCGATGAGGGACTTCGGGGGGTATGGCAGTAGGTGGCAGGGATGTTCCACCATGATGACATCACATTGGGGATGTCCCCACCCCGAGCCCCACCCCCAACAATGATCACCCGTGGCCACACCTCTCCCTTCCCTCCTATGAGATTTAAAGGGCCCTCTAGCTGATCTGGGGAGCACTTGGCCCATCTATCAGCTGGAGGGCATCCACCAGCTTTGCACCTGAACTCGAAGCAGCAATACTGCTTGGAATTCAAGCACACAAAGCCCGGCCCCCACTGGCCGGAAGCATTTAAAGCATTTTGGCCAGTGAGGCTTCCACACGCCTGAATTCTAAGTGGTGAATTGCCACTTGGAGTTCAGGCATGCGGAGGGTGGCTGCCCCTCTCCCTCCCCTCCTACAAAATGTAAAGGGCCCTCCAGCTGATCAGCGGGCCACCTGCTCCCCCGATCAGCTGGAGGGCCCTTTAAATTGCTCAGGAGGGGAGGGAGAGGAATGTCTGTGGATGGTCATTGTTGGGGGCAGGGCTTGGGAGAAAGGCTTTCCCTC
>NW_015167663.1:69636-110287 GCF_001447785.1 Gekko japonicus
TTCCCTACCAGCCACTTGGCTGGCAGCGAGTTAAAGCCCCCAAAATTGGGGAAACCGCACCCAGACCGGGGGTCTCAGTCACAACCCTACTACTCCCATATGATCCTACCTAACCATTGCAGTCACCTTCAGGGGCCCTGAGGCTAGACCCAGATTACAGGGCCTTCTTGGTCATGGCACCGTAGCTCCCTCCCCAGAGAGATCTGTCTGTCCCCCTTGATCATTGTCTTCTGCCAGCAGGCAAAGACTTCCCTCTTTTCTTTTGTTTCTGTCTGGCACACCCTTACTGAACCTTTTTCTTGCTTGTTTTCCCTCACTGGTTTTATATATCTGTACTGTACTTCTGTGCACCTTGGTTTTTAGTCATGCTGGCCACATGACCACGGAAATGTCTTCGGACAGCGCTGGCTCTTCGGCTTTGAAACGGAGATGAGCACCGCAACCCTAGAGTCGGACTCGACTGGCTTTCAAGCAAGGGAACCTTTACCTTTACCTTACTGTTTATAAAATGTTTGAAATGTGGTGTTGGAGGAGAATCATGGAATCACAGAGTTGGAAGGGTCCTCCAGGGCCATCTAGTCCAGACGACTGCACAAGGCAGGAAGTTCACAAATACCTCCCCTGCCCACACGCCCCATGACTCCTGTTCCATGCCTAGAAGATGGGGGGGGAAAACAACCACCTCCAGGATCCCTGGCCAAACTGGTATGGAGAAAAAATTGCTTCCTGACCCCAAAGTGGTGATTGGCATTTCCTTGGGCGTATCAGAAAGGGCCACGAGAACTAAGCATTGACGCAACCCTTCCTGCCTTCCTTCTCCTGATCTGTCTAAGTTCACAGAATCCGCATTGCTGTCAGATGGCCACCTAGCCTCTGTTTGAAAACCTCTGAAGAAGGAGAGCCCCACCACCTCCTGAGGAAGCCTGTTCCACTGAGGAACCGCTCCGTCAGGACGTTCTTCCGCATGTTTAGTGGAAAACCCTCCTGATTTCATTTCAACCCGGCCTTCTGGTCCAACCTTCTGGGGCGACAGAAAACAACTCCACACCATCCTCTATAGGACAGCCCTTCAAGTACTTGAAGATTATCATCATATCACCTCTCCGTCGTCTCCTCTGCAGGCTAAACATCCCCAGCTCTTTCAACCTTTCCTGATAGGACTTGGCCCTATGAGTTTATAGCCCTATGAGTTTATGGATGCCCTGAACCGCCAAAAAGACAAATAGATGGGCTTTAGATCTAGTCTAACTCTCCCGAGGAGCTACGGTGACTCAACTGAGGCTATCGTACTTTGGTCACATGGTGAGAAGACAAGAATCACTGGAAAAGAAAACAAAGCTAGCAGGGCTCTTTTTGTAGAAAAAGCCCAGCAGGGACTCATTAGCATAATAGGTCACACCCAACAGCAGAAGCTCATTAGCCTATTAGGCCACACCCCTGACAGCACAGCTCATTAGCACATTAGGACGCACCCCCACGTTACCAGAAGTGTGGTTATCCAGCCACACCCACCTGTTGATTCTTATTCTGTTTACCTTGTTTGTTGTCAAAACCCAGGGCCTTTTTTTGTAGTAGGAACTCCTTTGCATGTTAGGCCACACACCCCTAATGTAGCCAATCCTAATGAGTTTCTGCTGTTGGGTGCGGCCTATTATGCTAATGAGTTCCTGCTGGGCGTGGCCAACTCGGGAGCCAGCCGGAACTCCATTCCTGTGCGTTCCTGCCCAAAAATAGCCCTGAATGCTAGGAAAATTGGAAGACCCAGCACAAAATGGATTGGCTCAGTAAAGGAAGCCATGGAACCTCAGTTTCCAAGACCTGAGCAGGACAGTTAACGATAGATCGTTTTGGAGGTCATTGATTTATAAATCAGAAGTGACTTGACAGCCCTTCACACACACTGTTTATAAAAGTTAATTTTAAATACCTTTTTTAATTACTTACCAGCTGGAGGTCCCTCACGGGGCAGAAAGGCAACATGCCAATGTTTCAAATGCTTCCATTCCAAAGTATAAATACATTCCTATAGTGGTATCACTGGTATTACCATTGTAATGGCATTGTTATTTTGGGGCTTTATCTCCCAAGCCACTAATCGTCACCTGGTTTCTGGACGGCCGCATCTGTTGCGTCTGAATTCCTTGTGCAAGAGGAGTCTGTTGGAAGAAATCAGCCCGTCCGGTGAACGGGAGAGGAAGTAGGACTTGGTTCACCACAGTTTCTGCAACTGGGAACCGGGCGCATAGTCGAACTCGGCCCACCAATTTCAAGTTCCTGTTTACTGTCACATTATAGGAACCTTGGTTGTATCTTCTATATGGTGGAAGGTTTTGAGTTTGAGGCTTTTTGTTGAAATTCATTCGCCTGGTACGTTTTAGTCCTTCTGAGTGGCCTAGAGCCCTGAGCTGGATGGCCCAGGCGAGCCCGATTTCATCAGATCTCGGAAGCTAAGCAAGGTCGGTCCCTGTTTAGTATTTGCCTGGGAGACCACCAAGGAAGTCCAGAATTCTACACGGTCAGGCAATGGCAAACCACCTCTGAACATCTCTTGCCCTGAAAACCCTACAGGGTTCCCAATCTCCAGATGGTGGCTGGAGAACTCTTGCTAGAAGAAGAAGAAGAAGAGATTGGATTTATACCCCACCCTTCACTACCCAAAGGAGTCCCAGAGTGGCTTACAATCTCCTTTCCCTTCCCCTCCTCACAACAGACACCCTGTGAGGCAGGCGGGGCTGAGAGAGCTCTCGACAGAAACGGCTCTTTTTCAAGAACAGCTCTTATCAGAACTATGGCTTTCCCAAGGTCATCCAGCAGCTGCATGTGGAGGAGTGGGGAATCAAACCTGGTTCTGCCAGATTAGAGTCTGCACACTTAACCACTACACCAAACTGGCTCACAACTGATTGCCAGGTGTCAGAGATCAATTCACCTGGAGAAAATGGCTGCTTTGGAAAGTGGAATATATGGCATTGGAGTCTGTCCCAAAATCTCCCCCTCCTCAGGCTTCTCCCCCTCCCCCCCCAAAAAAATCTGCAGCAATGCTCCTTCTAAGCCGTGGAGTCTTGTGAGTGAAAATTCTACTTTGTGACCTGCTGGCATGAAAGTGGTGAGTGAGCGATTTGGCTGCTGCATAAATTAGTCTGTTCTGGAGGTGTCCTTCCTGAGCTAAAACACTAAGTCAGCTTAGAGGGAACACTGATCTCCAGGTATTTCCCAACCTCGAGCTGTCGACCCTATTGACGGCACTTACCATGACTACCTCAGACTGTGACTGCAGCCATGAAATTAAAAGACGCCTGCTCCTTGGGAGGAAAGCGATGGTGAACCTAAACAGCATGATTAAAAGTAGAGACATCACCCTGCCAACAAAAGTCCGCATGGTCAAAGCAATGGTATTCCCAGTAGTCATGTATGGCTGCGAGAGTTGGACTATAAGGAAGGCTGAGCGCCGAAGAATACATTATTTTGAACTATGGTGCTGGAGAAGACTCTTGAGAGTCCTTTGGACTGCAAGAAGATCAAATCAATCAATCCTAAAAGAAATCAACCCTGACTGTTCCCCCGAAGGCCAGATAATGAAACTGAAGCTCAAATACTTTGGCCACCCAATGAGAAGGGAGCACTCACTGGAGAAGACCCTGATGCTGGGAAAGACTGAAGGTCAAAGAAGACGGGGATGGCAAAGGATGAGATAGTTAGACAGTGTCATCGATGCAACGAACATGAAATTGAGCAAACTTCAGAGGACGCCGAAAGACAGGAAGGCCTGGCATGATCTGGTCCATGGGGTCGCGAAGAGTCGGACTCGACTGTGCGACTGAACAACAAAAACCATGACTACCAGTGGCATAGAACCCAGGCAGAAGGTTGTACCTGCGCACTTCTCCTACTCCCCATCTTTGTGCGAGGAATGCAACTGAAGTCCTGCGGGCTTGCGATGCCTTGAAGCAAGCGCCAGTTCCCCATAATGCCTGGATGCCTAGACCAATCGGGGTTTGTTTCCTCCCCAAACTAGGATTCAGAAATGGATACTGAATGGAGGGCTGGAACCCTGGTTTAGAGAGGAGGGACAAGATCCAGTTTGCCCAGGGACATGCATTTGGGCATCAAAGCAAACTGGAGTGGCTTTCTTTTCTCTTTTCTTTTCTTGCATACTGGAGTTTCTCAAATCTAGGAGCCTTCAACTGTTCTGTGTACCTAGGCCCCTGCCACACGGCAGGGGAAAACCCGCTCAAAGCGTGGCTTTTAAAAGCCGCGCCAAAGTTGAGACGCCACAGCGGGATCCCATGGATCCCCTGGGCCGCGGCGCCTTTTCTCCCCGGCACGATCAGATGCCGGGGAGAAAACACAGTCCTGACGGGGAGCCTGCCGAACTGCGCATGTCGGAGCATGTGCAGTTCGGCTAGGAGACGGGGATGCGCCGGCGCAAGGACGCACCGGCAATCCCACAGCCGAGATTGAAGCACCCCTTCGAGATGAACCACCGAGGTAGGTGGTTCTGGTTTGGTCCGTTCTTTCGCGCGGAAGGGCCGGTTCGGGGACAGAAGCACTACGCTTCCCAGATGTTGTGGTGGGATCGCGCCCGTTTGCTGCGTCCCCGAACCGTCCTTCTACCGGCCCAACTTCTTACGTGTGACCGGGGCTATAAGGAGGCAAGGGATTGGATCATGTTTATGATACTCAATGGCAATGTTCCCTCTAAGCTGTAGAGTCCTGTGAGCAAAAATTCTACTTTGTGAGCTACCGGCATTAAAGTTGTGAGCAGATTATTTGGCTGCTGCATAAATTATTGTGTTCTGGAGCCATTCTTCCTGAGCTGAGACAAAAATGTGTGAGACGGAGGCTAAAAAACTGGGAGCTAGCTCACACTAACTCAGCTTAGAGGGAACACTGGAATGGTCAGCCATAGGTGGCGGTCACATGCACAAGATAAAGCGGTGGGGGGGAGTGAGGCTATTTGCTTCATTGGAATTTGGCCTGCAGTTGCACAATCACACAGCCGTTAGAAGCTGCGGGCTCAGCCTGCCACTGTGTGATCAGATGCAACCGCGGGTGAGTCGGGGTTTTTTTGGGGAGGGGGTTGCCGTGTATTTCTGGCGCACGTCAACGAGGGATCGATGATTCGCATCTCCGCACTGAGGGCTCCCTTTGCAGTGTGTGATGACGGGCATACCAAGATGGGTGGAAAAAACAACGGCACAGAGTCGGGATGGCCTGATCAGACCATCCCGATGCCATGGGAGCGGGCTGGAGTGATCACACAGGGGAAAGTCCGTCCGTGGCCCATAGCAACCTGTTTGCTACCGAACTAGTGTCTTTTTCAGGACTCTTTTTGTAGAAAAAGCCCAGCAGGAACTCATTAGCATAATAGGCCACACCGAACAGCAGAAACTCATTAGCATATTAGGCCACACCCCTGACAGCACAGCTCATTAGCATACTAGGCCGCACCCCCATGTTACTAGAAGTGTGGTCATCCAGCCACACCCACCTTTTGCTTCTTATTCTGTTTACCTTGTTTGTTGTCAAAACCCAGGGCTTTTTTTCTTGTAGCAGGGACTCCTTTGCATGTTAGGCCACACACACCTACTGTAGCCAACCCTAATGAGTTTCTGCTGTTGGGTGTGGCCTATTATGCTAATGAGTTTCTGCTGGGTGTGGTCAACTTGGGAGCCAGCCGGAACTCCGTTCCTGTGCGTTCCTGCCCAAAAATAGCCCCGGTCTTTTTACTCCGCTTCTGTGGCGGAGCAAAATGGGTTGCCGACGGCTGCGGGGCGCTTCCCAGATGTCTGTGTCTGATCGCACCTTTTCAATCCACCCGGCATTTGTGCCTGTGGTGCAGCTAATTGTGTGTGTGATCGCAACCATAATGTCTACATTAGGTAGGAGACCTGGTTCTAGCTGAGAATGAAGGGAGAAGAGACAGGCGCTGAAACAGAGAGTCATTTTGTCACCCTACCCAAGATACAGAGCAACAAAGACAACCGAAATGCTATCTTCCCTATGCAGCTGATAAGTCAGCAAGTCTAGGCCATTCAGTGGTAAATTACAGCGGTGATTTATATCTGGCAGTTTAATAGGAACATTCGTGTTGCAAGATCCTAGGATGGAACTGTAGCTATTTTTACCCAGCAGGTGTTTTCCCCGTGTGTCTCATTCAAGGAAACAAACCAGTCAGGGAGTAGAGTAAAGTGTACCGGTTGCCCCAAAGGGGACCAAAAAAAGTGTGGAAGACAGAAGGGGGGGAGGAGAAGGAGGAGAAGATGCTAGCAAGGAGAGGAAATGCGGGAAGGCTATGAGAAGCCAGAGGCCAATGGAGCCAACTGGCTGGATATCAGGGGGCACATAGGCTAAGGGGAGGAAATATGAAGAAGAGTAGGTTTTTATACTCTGCTTTTCTCTACCTTAAGGAGTCTCAGAGTGGCTTACAATCACATTCCTTTCCTTTCCCTGCAAAAGGGGGGGCCGAGAGAGTTCTGAGAGAACTGTGAGCAGCCCACCAGGCTTCACGTGGAGTTTTGAGCAGCCCCTGTTGGAGAGGGATAGAAAGAAAGAGAGAGAGGTGCAAATATACAGTTATGTGCACATCGCTAACTAGTTAAAAAAAACGGTGGCTGGAAAACAAGAGACCAGTCAGACCTGCCTGACAGCTTGGGTGTGCAACGGAGTGATCAGACAACAGGAAATCAATTTTGAAACCAACTCAGACCAACAGGACCAGACTTTCACAGGTATCAAAGAAACACATATAGTTAAGGGGGGGTAGAACTCAGATGCTAGGTTAGCGGCAACTAGGACCAGGGCGTTCTCCCTGGTGGTGCCAACATTGTGGAATGAGCTCACTCATGAAATCAGAGCTCTATGGGAACTCTGGCAGTTCCTTAGATCCGTTAAAACGGAACTCTTTAGCCAGGCGTTCCAATAAGAACCAATTACGCCAGTGGTGTCGCACTACCACTTTATCACAGGCCGTATTAGCTGGGATTTTATGGAACTGTATTTTACATTTTGTAATTGTTGGTTTTAACCGAATGTTGGTTCTAAATTGCTTGTAAGCTGCCCTGAGCCGCTTCGGCAGGAGGGCGGGGTAGAAATTTAATAAATAAAATAATAATAATAAATAATAATGACTGGGGCACGACAGACAAATGTCGATGTCTGATCATGCATTATAAATCTGTAAGGGAACAGCCATGGCCATATGTCAAACTGAATGTCTATTCCTAAGACTTTTCAGTTTCGAAAAGAGAGCAGCTAAGAGGGACATGATAGAGGTTTATAGAATTATACATGGGATGGAGAGATTTGACAAAGATAATTTTTTCTCCCTCTCCCAAAAGCTGAGAACTCGAGGGCATCAAATGAAGCTGATGGGCAGTAGGTTCAGGACGGACAAAAGAAAAGACTACTTTACACAGAGAGTGATTAAAATGTGGAATTTGCTGCCAGAGGATGTAGTGATGGCCACAGGAACAAACAGCATTAAAAGGAGTTAAGATAGATTCATGGACAATTATTCTTTCAGTGGCTACTAGCCATGGTGGCTGAGGGGAACTTACATGCAGAGGCACTAAGCCTCTGAATCCCAGAGCCAAGAGCCAGAGCCAAGAGGCCATATCAAGGGGAAGGCCTCAGCCTCTCTGCCCTGTCGTTGGCCCTCCAGAGGAACTGGTTGAGGCCACTGTGTGAGACAGGATGCTGGACTAGATGGACCCTCACTGGTCTGACCCAGCAGGGCTCTTCTGATGTTCTTATGAGGGGAAGGCCTCTGCCTCTCTGCCCTGTTGCTGGCCCTCCAGAGGAACTGGTTGAGGCCACTGTGTGAGACAGGATGCTGGACTAGATGGACCCTCAATGGTCTGACCAGCAGGGCTCTTCAGATGGTCTTATGAGGGGAAGGCCTCAGTCTCTCTGCCCTGCTGTTGTCCCTCCAGAGGAACTGGTTGGCCACTGTGTGAGACAGGATGCTGGACTTGATGGAGCACTGTACCACTGGTCTAATCCAGCAGGGGTCTTCTTATGTTCTTATGTATTTGGCAGGAACAAAGAACATAAGCAATAGGAGGAAGAACTGGGGCAAGATGGATGCAAACTGGAAAAAACTAGGCTGAGTGTTTCTCTCTCTTCTGCTTCAGGTGTCTAAAGGCTGGGCATGGGAGGGGTGTGAGGCCCATGGCTGTTAACTCTCAGATGTCACCCATTCTTTTGGCCTGTTGGATTATCTAGGAGAGCACCAACCCAGAACATCTTTTTTAAAAAAATTGGGCCCCCATTGGGGAGTGAACTGGGATAAAAATATTCTAAACTATGCAACATACCTTGTGTGACGAAAGCCCAACCCTGGGCTTGAGTGGGACAGGATGAGCCATCCTACCTGATTGATTAGTATTTCAGGGAAATGTCCATCATTCAGAAGATCCTTGAGTGGTCTGGGGTGCCAAGTTACGTTTCTGAGAACACTGGTCATTAATCATAACCCTCATGAGAGGAGCCTTGGACATTCACAGACAAAACGGTCACGATTGCAATCTGTCAGAGCGCGTTAAAAGAAAAACCAGATACTTCCTCTAGTCATTGCCCTCGGCTGCCCTTAGCCTGCTCATGATTCTCTGATTTGAAATCCAAGATGGATTCCCTCTGGCCCTTTGGCCTCACAAAGCCCTTTGGATTTCAGGAAGGTTCCAGAGTGTGGGTTACTGGCGGTGGTGAGATTTTCAAGGCAACTCCACAGTGACTTTGTGACCTCCCCGATATACCTCTGCTAAACTTGCTCTCCCCAAAAAACCTCAGTGGGACGCAACAGCCAGAAACGGCAGTAAGACCAAGGTCCCTCATAGACTTCACATTGGTCTGTCACAGGGAGGCAACACGGAGCCAGAAAAGACTCCATTTTGAGCCATCCTGACAAGGGGTGATTCCGCACTAGACCTTAAAACCTGGTTCAACCCTGTCCCCGAACTTACATTCTACACTACCCTCGGGTTCACCCCTGTAATTATCTTAGTGTATTTTTTTTGTTTCCACATTACATGGAGGCAGAGGTCATTTCGGGGGGGATCGCGGGGGATCGCAGTTCCCCCGGGTGAGGTGCGGGGAGCGGGGCACACGACAAAGCCCCGCCCCCTGCTTCTGGACGCCCCACTTCCGGCCCTCATTCAGCCAGAAGGAGGCAGGAGAAGAGGGAGGGTAAGTTGCTTCCTCCCCGCCTCTCCCCACCCCTGCCTGCCTGGGGCCAGGGAGGGCCTTGGCAGGGCTTCCTCGCACTCCCGCCGGCCTTGCAGGTGCACCGCCGGACCCTGATGTCAAGGGGTGTGGCATATGCTAATGAGTTATGCTAATGAGTTCCCCTAGCTCTTTTTCTATGAAACGACCCCTGCATAGAGGTCACCTGGGTTTTGCCCCACACTTGTCCCCGGGATAAACGGATGCTTTTATAACCAGGGATAAACGCAAGGTATCATATCACGAGTTGAACTCTGATAAAACCAGGGATGACAACCAAGTGCGGAAAGGACCAAGCCAGTGTTCTCTCCAAGCTGAGTTAGTGTGAGCTAGCTCACAGTTTTTTAGCCTCCAGCTCACACATTTTTGTCTCCGCTTAGGAAGGAGGGCTCCAGAGCAAACTAACTTAATGCAGGAGCGAAATGGCTCGCTCACAGCTTTAATGCCAGTAGCTCACTAAGTAGAATTTTTGCTCACAAGACTCCACAGCTTAGAGGGAGCATCGGACCAAGCTCAGGAAGGACTGAGCCAACCAGGAGCACGGTGAGCAAGAACGTATACAGGATCTCGTGACTGATACAATCCACAGTGATAGCCAGCCTAGCCATACTAATCCCATCTTCCCTGACTCGGGCATCACCTTATTAAACTGCACTGTCTCCTTCAAAGTAATTTTGGGAGTCCAGCACCCTTCACCATTCAACATCGAGCCACTGACACATAGAAACACAAATACTCAGGGCTTTTATTTGTAGAAAAAGCCCAGCAGGAACTCATTAGCATAATAGGCCACACCCAAATGCAGACAATCATTAGCATATTAGGCCACACCCTTGACAGCACAGCCCATTAGCATATTAGGCTGCACCCCCATGTTACCAGAAGTGTGGTCATCCAGCCACACCCACCTTTTGCTTCTTATTCTGTTTACCTTGTTGTCAAAAACCAGGGCTTTTTTTGTAGCAGGAACTCCTTTGCATGTTAGGCCACACACCCCTAATGTAACCAATTCTAATGAGTCTCTGCTGTTGGGTGTGGCCTATTATGCTAATGAGTTCCTGCTGGGCATGGCCAACTCAGGAGCCAGCCGGAACTCCATTCCTGTGTGTTCCTGCCCAAAAATAGCCCTGCAAATACTGGTGATTTTCCCAACCTCGGAAGTCTAAACCAAGCCTCCTGCACATACCCAACTTAGGCAGAGTTCAGAGTGTCAGTTTGAAGCTGGAGGGAGTCGTGGCAAAAAAGAGCCGGAAGAAAGTGTTCCGGGTTTTCCCGCTCACTCTGCAGCGACTGATGCGGGAGCATACCGGGAGGAGGCTCAAGGGAGCGTTCACACTGTTGGCCTGGAGGCATGGCTATAAGGCGTGGCTTTCTTTTTTTGTAATCTGGTGGATGACCTTGGGCGCATGAGCGCATAAGAAAATGCGGCTTTTGGCGTTTACACTTTGTTGGTGCGGAATGGACATGGGATAATCGCGCTTTCCTGGGTTTGCTACCACTTTCACCAGGTATCTTTTAGACTCGGGAGCGAAGCGTTACAAGACGGGTTGAGTACGGCTGGGGAACGCCGGAGAGATGTGCCTGTGTGAACGGCCCCTTTAATTTGGTTGTGGAACATTTATGAAACGCACGTATATCGGGGCGAACTGCCAGTCTGAACTCAGCCTTAATCCGTCTACTCATTACACCCCCAGCCAGTCCACCCCTGGTTTCCTGCCCCAAAATATTTAAACTGGCATTCTATGCCTCTTGGGGCCCATAAGACTCTTGCCTAAGCCTTTGACACGGACCGCCGGTCGGCCGTGTCCTCCTCCTTCCACAAGCCTTCTGGACTTCAGGATCAGGTGAATATCGCCCTAACCTAAAATCAACCCCCTTCGTGTCACTATCGATCCCCTCTCTGTTGCCTAGCTCTGTGTGTGTTGAACGGTGGTTGTTATTTTTGCATGAGTGAGTACTGTGAGCTTTGCATTTATTTACAATAAAAACTCCATTTATTCCAATTCCAATAACCTTTATTGGCATAACACTCCATTTATTCAATCAAAAGGTCTCTTCCTTCCGCTGGTATCTTTCGCAATCTGACCCTCGTATGCATAGAGTATAAAGAACTTTTGTACAGATGTACTGCCCCAGGCAATCCGTGTAACAACTTCAGTAAAGCTTTTGACAGTGTTCCCCTTGATACCCTGATGGGTAAACTGGAGGACTGCGGACTGGATTCTAAGATAGTTAGATAGATAATAGTCTGGTTGGAAAAGAAGAAGAGAGAAGAAACTGGATTTATACCCTGCCCCTCACTCAGAGCCTCAGAGTGGCTTACAAACTCCTTTCCCTTCC
Organism: Gekko japonicus; assembly: GCF_001447785.1. Lineage (NCBI taxonomy): Eukaryota > Metazoa > Chordata > Lepidosauria > Squamata > Gekkonidae > Gekko > Gekko japonicus. The sequence goes on from NW_015167663.1 coordinate 81,199, forward strand.
CCTCCCCACAACAGACACCCTGTGAGGTAGGTGGGGCTGAGAGAGCTCTGACAGAAACTGCTCTTTTTCAAGAACAGCTGTGCCAGAACTATGGCTCACCCAAGGTCATCCAGCAGCTGCAAGTGAAGGAGTGGGGAATCAAACCCGGTTCTCCCAGATTAGAGTCCGTGCACAGATTAGAGTCGTACACCGAACTGGCTCACCCAGACCACACCCAAACCACTACACCAAACCACACCCAAAGAGTAGTTGTCGATGGCATTTCATCTGATTGGAGGGAGGTGGCCGGTATGGTGCCACAGAGCTTGGTTCTCGGCCCAGAACTTTTCAATATCTTTATAAAAGATCTGGAGGAGGGTGTGGAAGGACTATTCATTAAATTTGCAGACGACACCAAATTGAAAGGAGTGGCGAACACCTCGGAAGATACAGAATCCAACGAGATCTGAACATGCTGGAAAAGAGGGCAGAGGTGAACAAGATGTGATCAACAAGGATAAGTGCAGAGTTCGGCATCTAGCAGTGTTCCCTCTAAGCTGAGTTAGTGTGAGCCAGCTCACAGTTTTTTTAGCCTCCGGCTCACACATTTTTTCTTCGCTCAGGAGGGATGGCTCCAGAGCCAACTAATTTATACAGTAGCCAAATCGCTCGCTCACAACTTTAATGCAAGTAGCTCAGAAAGTAGAATTTTTGCTCACAAGACTCCACAGCTTAGAGGGAACATTGGCATCTAGGTAACAAAAATGAGAAGCACATATACCGGAAGGGGGTTAGAAGGGGGAAAATTACAATAAGAAAAGTTGAGCCGTGGAATCGGGTACCTTGGGAGGGGGTGAGCTCTCCCTCGTGAACAGTCTTCAAGCAGCGGCTGGATGAACACGTGTCAGGGATGCTTTGGGCTGATCCCGTATTGAGCAGGAGGTTGGACTAGAGGGCCTCTGTGGTCCTTGCTAGCAATATGCTTCTCAGCAGTCCCAGTCCCAGGCAAGATTATTGATGGTATCTGCAAATGTCACCCTGATAAGAACATAAGAACATAAGAAAAGCCAATGTTGGATCAGGCCAGTGGCCCATCTAGTCCAGCACTCTGTGTCACACAGTGGCCAAAAAGTACCAGGTGCCATCAGGAGGTCCAGCAGTGGGGCCAGGACATTAGAAGACCCTCCCACTGTTGCCCCCCCCAAGCACCAAGAATACATAGCATCCCTTGCCCCAGACTGAGAGTTCCTATCTATACCTTGTGGCTAAGAGCCACTGATGAACTTCTGCGCCCATATGCTTGTTTGATTTTTCCAGACCAGTATCCTTTGTGTCTTACAGTTTGGGGTAGTGGTTAAGTGCGCGGACTCTAATCTGGGAGAACCGGGGTTGATTCCCCACTCCTCCACTTGCACCTGGCTGGATGACCTTGGGCAAGCCGTAGTTCTGATAAGAGCTGTCCTTGAAAAAGAGCAGTTTCTGTCAGAGCTCTCTCAGCCCCACCTACCTCACAGGGTGTCTGTTGTGGGGAGCCGGAAGCAAGGGGCGGGGCTTCATCATGTGCCCCGCCCCCCGTACCTCACCCGGGGGAACTGCGATCCCCCGCGACCCCCCCCCCGAATTGACCTCTGGTGTTAAGGATATTTAAAGGCTTTGTTCACCACCTTGTAGATCTATGAGACAACAGGGTATGCATTTAAATATATATATATATAAATCAGTGCAATAAAATTGACTTGACAGGGATCAGTCACTTAAGTGGGCCAGTACCTCGCGGGCAGAGTACCTAGGCTACGATCGCACACACTGAAGAATCCACCTTCAATCTACTTTCAATGCACCTTCCGACTGGATTTTGACAGTTCACACAGGAAGATCCAGTTGGAAAGTGCATTGAAAGTGGATTCTTCAGTGTGTGTGATCACAGCCCTGGAGTCATTTATAGTAGGAAAGCAGCTGCTTCTTCACCATACTCGTTTAGCGACTTGTTGAGATCAAGCAGACAACAGTTCCAAAACCTGTGACCTGGGGAGCATTATTTGAGGGCTGTGCAGTCCATCACCACGTTTTGGCTGTGAGAGAGTTCTGCAGCTAAACCCAAAGAAGAAAACCAGCTAGATGTGCTGGTTAAAGATCTTCTTAACACTGATAGGCAGGGGTCATTTCCTGCAGGAGCGCACAGGAGTGGAGCTCCGGCAGTAAAGAGCCCAGGGGGCGGGCACATACAACAAGCCCCACCCCCTGCTCCCAGCAGCCCTCAGTCAGAGCAAGAAGCAGCCAGGTAAGTTGCAGAGTCCCTCCCCCCAGCCCCCTGGCCCAAAACAGTCCAGTGGCACCTTTAAGACCAGGTTTTATTCAGGTACAAACTCTCCCTCCTCTGCGAGTACAGATCTGCACGTTCCTCCCACCCCCCACCCCCAATAGCTAGCAATCCAAAACAGTCCAGTGGAGCCTGAGTGGTGGGTGTTGCCTTGTGACACACTTCCGGTGATGTCAAGGGGGTGTGGCCTATGCAAATGAGTTATGCTAATGAGTTATGCTGATGAGCTCCTGCACCTTTTTCTATGAAATGACCCCTGCTGATAGGTAAGAGAAAGACTCCAGGTGCTTCCACACATGCTAAATAATGTAGTTTTGATGCACTTTGGCGACGGTTTGCAAGTGAGTTTTGCCATGTCACACAGTAAAACCCAGTTGCAGAGTGGACTGAAAGTGGATCGAAAGCGTGTCATTTAGTGTCCTGCCTGAGCTCTGTAAAACGTTTCTACGGGGTGATCCTGGGTTGGCTTTTCCCTCCTTTGTTTTACAAAACCCACATTGGAGCAGGGATTCCCCTCTTCTGCATTGCATGCCGCTTTCGCTTGCTTTGATCATCAGACTTTATGGTCGCTTCCACACTCCGTGCCGCTTTCGCCTTCTTTGAGCATCGAGTCTTATGGTACTCTCCGCATAGATTTATGGCCATTCCGGGGGGTGACTTTGCAGTCTGTGCAGCATGGTTCCGGGGTGTTTGAATGTGGTTTTGAGCCACACCTTTTCCTCCCAGAAAATGTGGAGTGAGTGCTAGATGCAGAAATGCCTGTTTGCTGAGTGGTTGGCACTGAAAGGAAAGTAGGGTTGACGGATCCCTCCTGTCCACCAGTAGGAGGGGAGGGGGTCAGGTTTCCAGCTCTAGTTTGGGAAACTCCTGGAGATTTGGGGATGGAGCCAGGAGAGGACAGGGAGATCAGTGAAATACGATGCCATAGAGTCCACCCTCCAAAGCATCCATTTTCTCCTGGGGAGCTGTCGTCTGGGGATGAGCTGTGATTCTAGAGGATCCCCAGGTCCCAACTAGAAGCTGGAGACCCTACAGTGTCTGTAGACTGAGGCAAAGTCCATTAAAATGGGGGGGAGAGGATATTTTGGTCTGGTACAGGAAGGCCCCTGAGGAGATTATAAGTGAGTAGCTGCCCAGGCTGTAGCGCCCCCCCTCCCCAAACTTCTATCTAAATGGTTACCATAGTTAACATAGTAAATATAGTTAATAGCCGGGTACGTCTTGTTGTATTTACAAATTGTACTCTCCCAGTGGTTCTAATTCTTATCTTGTTGTAATCTATACCTCCCTGTTTTTCCCAGTTAGGTTTACCGTATTTTGTGCACTGTAAAAAAGTATAAAAATAAAATTTAAAAAAAATATTAAAATAAATGGTTACCAGTGCCCCCTCTAAGCTGTGGAGTCTTGTGAGCAAAAATTCTACTTTGTGAGCTACTGGCATTAAAGTTGTGAGCGAGCGATCTGGCTACATCATAAATTAGTTTGCTCTGGATCATAAGAACATCAGAGAAGCCAATGCTGGATCAGGCCCATCCAGTCCAACACTCTGTGCCAAACATACCGTCACTGCCATCAGGAGGTCCAGCAGTGGGGCCAGAGCACTAGAAGCCCTCCCACTGTCACCCCATCCCACCAAGCACCAAGAAGACAGAGCATCCCTTGCCCCAGACTAAGAGTTCCTATCTATACCTTGTGGCTAATAACCACTGATGGACTGATGGACCCATCCTTCCTGAGCTAGGACAAAAATCCATGAGCCGGAGGCTAGAAAAACTGTGCACTAGCTCACACTAACTCAGCTTAGAGGGGACACTGATCGGTTACCCTGCTTGCTGCGATCAGATCTTTCCCCTTCTTTCTATGCCCTCTGAGTCTATCGCAAAACACAAGAGGAGGAGATTGAGATTTTTTTTTTCCAGAAGAACTCTTTATTATTGTACGTGACCCACAAGGGAAACGCAAGACAAGGGGTGGCTGCCCGCTAATGCCCATTTCGGTTTGTTTGATTGCAGACGGTGTCGTTGTTTACGCAGCGAGCCAGTGGGTACCGTAACTGAATATCCGGGGCCTTGACAAATCAGTGGCTGTGCCCGTGCCCGTGCCCGGGCCCGTGACTGTGCCCGTGCCCATGTCCAGGTGTTTTGCTGTCATCGTCGTCGAGGTTGTGGGATCTTTCGTGGGCCTCGTTGAGGGTTTTTCCTATCACATACAGCCATTCGGTGAATTTGAGGTACCCATTTTTGTCCTTGTCGGCTTGTTGAAATAGTTTTTCGATATAAGAGTTCTGGTCATCGCTAGGCTGCAGGTTGTAAAAAAGAAGAAGCAGAAAAGGGTGTTTGCGTTAGTACCACAGGAGAAGACACTTCTGATGCAGTCATTTGCATTTTTTTACTGGCATCATTGTACCACCCCGGGACATAATCCTTGCTGCAGCGGGATTCAAGACTTGGCAACTTCAAAACTTTGAAGGCACAAATATTTGTTAATCAAGGAGGAGGGGGCTGTGGATCAGTGGAGGAGCCTCTGCTCGGCATGCAGAAGGTCTCAGGTTCAATCGCTGGCATCTCCAGTTTAAAAAAGGACCAGGCAGGAGGTGATGTGAAAGACCCTCTGCCTGAGACCTTGGAGAGCTGCTGCCAGTCCGAGTAGGCAATACCAACCCTGATGGACCAATGGTCTGATTCAGTAGAAGGCAGCTTCATGTGTGAGATCCAAGCAAAATCTTGTTTTCAGAGCCCAAATTAGTCGTTCTGACATAGCATCAGTGTGAGTTTCACCAGGCTTCTGTGTTACCTTCTAGACACTAGACCTTTAGGACCAAAAACTAAGCATTGTGTTAACAAAGAGGGCTGTGTACTGATTACATGGCCTCAGGGGTCATGTTGTAGAAAAAGAGGTGCAGGAGCTCATTAGCATAACTTTTTTGCATAGGCCACACCCCCTGACATCGCCGGAAGTGTGTCACCTACCGCTCAGGCTCCACTGGACTGTTTTGCATTGCTAGCTATTGGGGGGGGGACGTGCAGATCTGTCCTCGCAGAGGAGGGAGAGCTTGTACCTGAATAAAACTTGGTCTTAAAGGTGCCACTGGACTGTTTTGGTCCAGGGGCCAGGGTGGGGGCTCTGCAACTTACCTGGCTGCTTCTTGCTCTGACTGAGGGCTGCTGGGAGCAGGGGGTGGGGCTTATTGCATGTGCCCACGTTCATAAATAATCACGTTCATAAATAACCCTCAAGCAAAAGAGCCACATTGACTTCCATCCCTAGCATCAGGCATGTCCCTCAGGGAGACTTGCAGCTTCCTGTTCCTTTGGTAGCAGCTGTTTTCAAGGTGGGAACCACCGGTCTACCACAAGCACCACCAGTCAAGGGTCTTGTTCCCTTTCCTAAAGCCTGTGGCATGTGCCACATTGGGGAACAGTGCCCAGAAAAGCTACAGATGTGGGTCCCCAAGCTACTGATAGAGTTGCCATGTCTGGGTTGGGAAGTACCTAGAGACTTTGGGGGTGGAGCCAGGAGAGGGTGGGGTTTGGGGAGGGGAGGGGCCTCAGCAGGGTGCAATGCCACGGAGTCCACCCTCCGAAGCAGCCGTTTTCTCCAGGGGAGCTGATCTCTGTCAGTTGGGGATCAGTTGCAGTGTTCCCTCTAAGCTGAGTTAGTGTGAGCTAGCTCACAGTTTTTTAGCCTCTGGCTCACATATTTTTGTCTAAGCTCAGGAAGGAGGGCTCCAGAGTAACCTAATTTATGCCGTAGCCAAATCACTTGCTCACAGCTTTAATGCCAGGAGCTCACAAAGTAGAGTTTTTGCTCACAAGACTCCACAGCTTAGAGGGAACATTCAGTTGTAAAAGTGGGAGCTCTCCAGGCCCCACCTGGAGGCTGGCAACCCTAGCTACTGAGTATCACTGTGAAATGTTTCTCAACATTTTTTTAAAAAATTCTACTGTAATGCCGAAAGCTGTGGGCTTGAAGAAATAAAAATGCCCGTTTGCCCAACGGCTTGCAGCCTCACCCCATCACTAGCCACGGTTTGCCATCTCTTCAAAAGTGACTTACTGGCATGGTGTTCTTCAAGAAGGGCTGGGCTTGTTCCTTCATCAGTTTCTGGAACTCCTTCGGGTGTAGGTAGTCATCGACGGGGTCCAGAATACAGTACTGGTGGTAGACGTTGACCACGCATTCCATGGCCTGTTCCATTTTAGTCTTCATCTCTCCGAGTGTTCAGAAGAACCTGAAAAAAGGTGACATTTTTAAAAAAAAAATTAAATGAGGAAGAGGAACAAGACGATAGAGATCCCAGAAATCCCCATCAGTCTGCTGGAGCTAAATTAAACAGGAGTCCAGTAGCGCATAAAAGACTTTAAAAAAAAATCATATCAACATGCGCTTTAGAAGAAGAAGAAGAAGAAGAGATTGGATTTATACCCCGCCCTTCACTTGGAGTCTCAGAGCGGCTTACAAACTCCTTTCCCTTCCCCTCCCCACAACAGACCCCCTGTGAGGTGGGTGGGGCTGAGAGGACTCTGACACAAACTGCTCTTTTTCAAGGACAGCTGTGCCAGAGCTTGTGACTGACCCAAGGTCACATCAGCAGGTGCAAGTGGAGGAGTGGGGAATCAAACCCGGTTCTCCCAGATTAGAGTCCGCGAATTGTGAGTCACAATTCAGTTCCACGGATGCATCTAAATGTCCGTCCATTGGGCTGAGTGAAACAGAATAAGTGGTGAGGCAGCTGTTACAAAGAGAGGCTGATGGAATACATAGAGGAGGAAGAAAGGAGAGGATTTGCTGACAGAAGATGTAGCGAGGGCAACTGGTCGAGATGGGTTTGTAACACGGATTTGCCCTGTCGGTGAGAACAGACATTAGCCTTAACAGCTTAAATGGAACCTCCAAGTTCATAGACTGTCTATCTCTGAGTACCAGACAGATAAGAAATCGAGAGTGGACATCTTTTTCCAGTCTTTGAGCTTCTGGAAGCAACTGAGTGGCTAACGAACACTGAACTAAATGAACACTGAACACTGGCTCGGTGGTAGTAAGTAAAGTAAAGGTAAAGGTTCCCTTGCTCAAAAGCCAGTCGAGTCCGACTCTAGGGTTGCGGTGCTCATCTCTGTTTCAAAGCCAAAGAGCCAGCGCTGTCCGAAGACATTTCTGTGGTCATGTGCCCAGCATGACTAAACACCAGGACCCAGGTTTGATTCCCTAGGTGCCAGGTTCAATCCCCACCATCTCTGACTAAAAGGACCAGGCAGAAGGTAATGTGAAAGACCTCCACCTGAGAACCTGGCTGACTTTGATGGGCCAGTCATTGGGTTCAGTAGAAGGCAGGTTTGGGTATGACCTGAGGTCTGATCCAACAGTGCAGTTAGAAGGGAGAAAATGGAAGATGGTTCTACTGGTTGGTATTGGGAGAACCAAGTTTGACTCATTGGGAATCTTTTGGTTGCATACAAGATCCTCTGCCACACACACGGCAGAGATCCCACAGAACGCCCATCTGTCTGTCTCAGACTTCCCCAACCAGTTACCAGAAAATAAAAGGCCGGCTTCCCCAACACACCCCTGGGAAGATCTGCAGCTTCTTCCATGAAGCCGCTTCTTGATCCTTATCTCCGAGATGTTGGATTAGACAAGGAGCAACATTAGACAATGCAGACAGCAAAAGACCTGGGTCGTCCTGAGGTTCTGGTCGGTTTCCCACCCATGCAGGCTCAGGCGAGGCAGAATTTCACTGTGCCTCAGTTTTGACTTCTGTCAAAATGGGTGAGGAAACCAGTGTTGACAGAACACTAACAGGACCTCACCTGAGAAGTTATAGTCGGTAGTCCAATTACATATGTGGAGACAGGTCCATACCCCCAAGGAGGAGGAGGAGGAGAAAAAGAAGAAGAAGAAGAAGAAGAAGAAGAAGAAGAAGAAGAAGAAGAAGAAGAAGAAGAAGAAGAAGAAGAAGAAGGATTGGATTGAGACCCCACCCTTCATTACCTGAAGGAGTCTCAGAGTGGCTTACAATCTCCTTTCCCTTCCCCTCCCCACAACAGACACCCTGTGAGGCCGGTGGGGCTGAGAGAGCTCCTTGGAGAACTGCTCATGAGAGAACAACTCTGAAAGGACTTGTAACTGACCCAAGGTCACACTAGCAGCTGCATGCAGAGAAGTGGGGAAATCAAACCCGGTTCTCCCAGATTAGAGTCCGCGCTCCTAACCACTACACCCAACTGGCGCTACACCAAACTGGCGCTACACCAAACTGGTGCATCAAATTGATAAGTAGAGTGTGGGGGGGTCTCACCTGGCCAGTAATGTCTGATGCCTTAAATTAAACACAGGTCGAGCATATGCAAAGTCCTCCCCAATGAGGCCAACGCAGTCAGATCATACTCCTGGAATTAGGGGAAGTTTCCTTTCCCTTCCCCTCCCCACAACAGACACCCTGTGAGGGAGGTGGGGCTGAGAGAGCTCTGGCAGAAACTGCTCATTTTCAAGGACAGCTCTTGTCAGAACTACGGCTTGCCCAAGGTCATCCAGCCAGGTGCAAGTGGAGGAGTGGGGAATCAAACCCGGTTCTCCCAGATTAGAGTCCGCGCACTCAACCACTACACCAAGCTGGCTCTTAAAGCATGCTAGGGCAGCTGCAAAGAGAGGCACAGACTTACCAACCGTTCAAAAGGCAGGAGGATTGGTGGAGCTGCGTGGTGCTGTGAAATGCAGGAGTCAAGATGAGGAGGGAGCTTTTATACTCTTCTCTGTGTGGGCGCGTCCGGCTCGTGCTCTCTCTGCCGGCACTCATTCCTACCCAATGATCATTGTTGTTTCAATCATCCTCTTGAGCAAGGAAGGAAGGCAGCTGACACACCCCGATTTCAAGGACAGGATGTAAGCCAATTTGGAGGCTCTCGTGGCTCAAGTCTGTGGTAGGAAGGATTGTGACAGATATTTCCACACCTCAGAGGCTTTGGTTGTTACTGTTCCGGTTATTTCTTTGTTTTTAGAGGTGGGTCCTCGTCCTCGGGCCTCCATATCGAGTCAAATGGGTAGCCAAGAAGAGGCAGGGCTGCGAAAGTTTGGTCACAGGACTATGGAACCACCAAGGCATTCTGGAAGCCAGACTGGAGAGGTGGAAAGGCGGGAGCTTGCTCTTGCTGGCGGATTCTAGTCCCACCCCACCCACCATTCCTCTGCCATAAACCTCTACCAAACGGCTCACCTGTGGTCCTTTCCGCACTTGGATCTCATCCCTGGTTTTATCAGAGTTCAACAATACCTTGCATTTTTCCCTGGTTATAACAGCACCCGTTTATCCCAGGACAATTGTGCGGCGAAATTGGGGTGACCTCAATGTAATGTGGAAACAAAAAAAATACCCCGAGATAATTACAGGGGTGAACTTGAATGTAGTGTAGAATGTAAGTTCAGGGACAGGGTTGAACCAGGAATTGTGGTCTAGTGCGGAATCACCCCATGACTGCAGTGTTCCCTCTAAGCTGAGTTAGTGTGAGCTGGCTCACAGTTTTTTAGCCTCCGGCTCACACCTTTTTGTCTTAGCCCAGGAAGGAGGGCTCCAGAGCAAACTGATTTCTGCAGCAGCCAAATCGCTCGCTCACAACTTTAATGCCGGCAGCTCACAAAGTGGACGTTTTTGCTCACAAGACTCCGCAGCTTAGAGGGAACATTGCCCATGAGTGGTGAGAACGTCCAGGAACAGCCCCACCAACTTCAGCATCCTTTGGAGAAGGCTTAGGAGGCCTTTGTAAGGGTTGGCTTCTTTACAAACAGAAAAAGTGTGCAGGCACCAGAAAACGTATACCCAGAATTCAACTTTGTTGGTTTTGAAGGCGCCACCAGACTCAAACTTGGTTCTGTTGGTTCAGACCTTCACGGCTACCCACCTGAAACAGACAATTCATAATTGGAAGCAAACAAGGCAGATCCCTAGCAATAAACCACAGGTTATGAGTAGTGTTCCCTCTAAGCTGAGTTGGTGTGAGCCAGCTCACAGTTTTTTAGCCTCCGGCTCACACATTTTTTTGTCTTAGCCCAGGAAGGAGGGCTCCAGAGCAAACTGATTTCTGCAGTAGCCAAATCGCTCGCTCACAACTTTAATGCCGGCAGCTCACAAAGTGGGATTTTTGCTCACAAGACTCCCCAGCGTAGAGGGAGCACTGGTTATGAGGTATCAACCGCAGATCCTATAAGGCAGATTCTTCCCAGAAATCAAATATATATCCTAAAAGGCAGATCCCCAGAGATCAAAAGGAGGTGGTGAGCTCCCCCTCGCTGGCAGTCTTGAAGCAGCGGCTGGACAGAGACTTGTCTTGGGTGCTCTAGGGTGATCCTGCATTGAGCAGGGGGGTTGGACTAGATGACCTGTAGGGCCCCTTCCAGCTCTGTGATTCTACGATTCTAACTTGGGCAGCAAATACACCTCCTCTAAGGCTAGAGCCCAGTTTCAGCTAACACCTGCAAGACATTTTGAGTGTTTTTTTCTGTCTCTTTCAAATTGCCAGCAGGTCTTCGATACCCACGACTGCACATTCCCCTCAGCTGGGGAGACCTCTATCCGATACCGGATAGTGGAAGACATAGGACGGGCGGTCTCGGAAGGATGGTCCGGTGGCACCAGGGACACCTTATGTGTTGTGTCCTTAAATCTGTTAGCCACGTACTCCCTAGGTGGGACGTGTGTGATCCATTTAGAATTCACCCTGTCCCTGACCTGGTAGTGCAGCTTTGACTATGGCTGTGTTGTGCTTTTGCTTTCCATCTCCCCATCCCGCACGCAGCAAGGGGAGAGAATGACTCCACAAAATATGCACCTGACGTATACGTGATCCCACCAGAATATGTAACCCATGCTTATGCCGCACAGCAGCATCCCTGATTGATATTTTTGTGCAGTGAGGTTTACCCCGATCATATTGCTGGCACTCTTAACTGGGGTGAGGGTCTCGTTTTGTATAAGCAGGGGTGCTTGTTTCTGGATCGGTTGCAACCATTGGGTCTTTGTCTAATTACAGGAGCAGGCCGATGCCTTGGGAGAAGGCAGGGAGGATAAAGGTAGTGGTTTCTGCAACCTTCTCCCATCCTCCCCAGCCTGAGTTTGACCTTTAGATAAGGAGTCTTTCTTTCAACTAAGGCAGAAGGACTTCTAGGAGACATGAGAGGGCCAAAGTATTTAGGGTTGTCTGATCCAAGTCAGGAAACCTTTGGAGATTTGGAGGTGGGCCTCCGTGGGGTATAATGCCATAGGATCTGCCCTCTAAAGCAGTGTTCCCTCCAAGCTGAGTTAGTGTGAGTTAGCTCACAGTTTTTTAGCCTCCGGCTCACACATTTCTGTCTTCGCTCAGGAAGGATGGCTCCAGAGCAAACCAACTGATGCAGCAGCCGAATTGCTCGCTCACCACTTTAATGCCGGTAGCTCAGAAAGTAGAATTTTCGCTCACAGGACTCCACAGCTTAAAGCAGTGATGGCGAACCTTTTAGAGACCGAGTGCCCAAACTGTGACTCATAACCCACTTATTTATCACAAAGTGCCAACATGGCCATTTAACCTGAATACCGAGGTTTTACTTTAGAAAAAACAACTCATACATTAGCTTAAGATGATCCAAACAAAGTAAGGAAAGCAATCCCAAATGCTTTCATTTACTTAAAAATTATTTGGCAGAGAACTCGACACTTTAATGATGGTCTGGGCCTGGCTGGGGCGATGGCACGCGTGCCCACAGAGAGGGCTCTGAGTGCCACCTCTGGCCCCCGTGCCATAAGTTCGCCACCACTGGCTTAGAGGAAGCGTTGCTCCAAAGCATCCATTTTCTCCAGGGGGACTGATACTTGTGGCCTGGAGATGAGTTGTCCTGTCGCCTCCCTCCCCTCCCCCCTCGCAACAGGAAGCTCACCTGTGTTTCAAGGAAGCAGCTAAAACGTCCTCCCTCCCAAGAGGTAAAAGAAGACACATTCGCCAGGTGAAGCAAAAGAAGGATCAGATTTCTCTGGGAGATGATCTCATCCAAAAACAGCCTCCCCCTTCGCAGTAAAAAGCAGCAGTGGGAATGAGTGTATTTTTGTTTTGTTTTCTTTTTTAAAAATACAGGGCTTGTGGGAGGCAATGCCCATAAAATCCCATGCCTTATCTTAATGTGAATGAGAAGAAGAGATTAATACCCCACCCTTCCCTACCTGAAGGAGTCTCAGAGTGGCTTACAGTTCCTTTCCCTTCCCCTCCCCACAACAGACCACCCTGTAAATGGGGCTGAGGGAGCTACTTCGAGGACTGCTCTTGAGAGAACAGCTCTGAGAGAACTTGTGACTGACCCAAGGTCACACCAGCAGCCGCATGTGGAGGAGTGGGCAATCAAACCTGGTTCTCCCAGATTAGAGTCCGTGCTCTTAACCACGACACCAAACTGGCTCCCCTCCCCCTGTGCACAGTGGTCTAACCCATAATCCCTTTCCCTTTTATGAAGCGCCTTCTTGAACATGACAGTATAGCTCTATTAGCTTTCTAGAAAAGCGCTTCCAAACAACAAGGAATGACAGAAGTGAGCGAGCCTTCTTGACCTTCTCATGCAGGCCATTCCATAAGGTGGGAGGGGGGGGGGAAGAAGAAGAAGAGACTGAATTTATACCCTGCCCTTCACTACCCAAAGGTGTCTCAGAGCGGCTTTCAAACTCCTTTCCCTTCCCCTCCCCACAACAGACACCCTGTGAGGCAGGTGGGGCTGAGAGAGCTCTGACAGAAACTGCTCTTTTTCAAGAAGAAGAAGAAGAAGAAGAAGAAGAAGAGGAAGAAGAAGAAGAAGAGGAAGAGGAAGAGGAGGAGGAGGAGGAGGAGGAGGAGGAGGAGGAAGAAGAAGAAGAAGAAGAAGAAGAAGAAGAAGAAGAAGAAACTGAATTTATATTCTGGACTTCACTACCTGAAGGAGTCTCAGAGCGGCTTACAATCTCTTTTCCCTTCCCCTCCCCACAACAGACATCCTGTGAGGCAGGTGGGGCTGAGAGAGCTCCTTCGAGGACTGCTTGTGAGAGAACAGCTCTGAAAGAATTTGCGACTGACCCAAGGTCATGCCAGCAGCTGCATTTCCCCAGATTAGACTCCGCGCTCCTAACCACTACACCAAACTGGTTCTCGACTCTTTGAATCATTTAGTTTTCTCCTAACGTGACAGAGGGCTTCTTTGGTGAATTCCCCCCCCCATCGAGTCACAGCTGACTCATGGCAGCCTCATTGGATTTTCAAGATAGGAGACATTCAGAGGTGGGTTGCCGGTGCCTCCCTCCGCGTCCCAACCCGGGTGTTCCTTGGAGGTCTCCCATCCAAATACTAACCAGGGCCAACCTTGCTTAGCTTCCAAGATTTGGCAAGATAGGACTACCCTGGGCTACCCAGGCCAGAGCTCTTCTATGGAAACCAGGAAGTGATTCACGTCAGGAATGGAGTTTAAAGAAACACAGCGCTAATGAACCTAATGAACCATGTATGTAAATGCAGAATTTTCATTCCGGTACATACACCAGCTCTGCAGTTTGTGAGGGGGGGAAATCCCTGGGTTGAGAGCTCCACTTCCAGGGAAGTTCTTCCCCATTGCATGAGGTAGGAGACGTGGAGCTGAAAATGCATTCAAGCTTTCCTTGCCTCTTAGAATGAGGACTATCTTGAGGAACAGTGGGAGGGCTTCTGGAGTTCTCTCAGCCCCCCCCACCTCACAAGGTGTCTGTTATGGGGAGGGGAAGGGAAAGGAGTTTGTAAGCTGCTCTGAGACACCTTTGGGTAGTGAAGGGCGGGGCATAAATCCAATCTCTTCTTCTTCTTTTACCTCACAGGGCGTCTGTTGTGGGGAGGGGAAGGAGTTTGTAAGCCGCTCTGAGACTCCTTTGGGTAGTGAAGGGCGGGGCATAAATCCAATCTCTTCTTCTTCTTTTACCTCACAGGGCGTCTGTTGTGGGGAGGGGAAGGAGTTTGTAAGCCGCTCTGAGACTCCTTTGGGTAGTGAAGGGCGGGGCATAAATCCAATCTCTTCTTCTTCTTTTACCTCACAGGGCGTCTGTTGTGGGGAGGGGAAGGAGTTTGTAAGCCGCTCTGAGACTCCTTTGGGTAGTGAAGGGCGGGGCATAAATCCAATCTCTTCTTCTTCTTCCTCCTTCCTTCCTCCTCTTCCTCGGCTCCTGACCCTGATGCCGACTTGGTCTGGCCCTGCTTTATGACTTATTTCCCCACATCAGTACTAACAACATTGTGTCACTTCTGGCTCGTCTTTCTTTCTTCCCAGCATGACTTATTGCATCATGGTGCTATCAGGAAGTCCACTATGGCTCGACAAACGACGAGCGGGTAGCCCTTGCACACACTGACCCTTTCGCACACTGATCTGGTGGGCACGACTCCTCGTCGCCAGGCTGCCTTCTGTTAATTAATTATCATATGGCAGTGTGTGTAGTATAAGCGAAAAAAGGGGGGGACCGTGACCATTTAGCATTTAATAATATATTCCTTGGAGCTGCGGTGGCTCAAGTGGTTAAGACGCTGAACTGCAGGCTGTGGAAGGTCGGTAGTTCAGCAGTTCGAGACCTGAGTGTGCCACATGACGGAGTGAGCTCCCATCTCTAGTTCCAGCTCCTGCCAACCTAGTAGTTTGAAAGCAAGAAATTGCAAGTAGATAAATAGGTACCACTTCAGTGGGAAGGTAACAGCGTTGGTGTTTAGTCATGCCGGCCACATGACCACGGAGATGTCTTCGGACAGCGCTGGCTCTTCGGTTTTGAAACTGAGATGAGCACCACAACCCTAGAGTCGGATTCGACTGGCTTTCGAGCAAGGGAACCTTTACCTTTACCTTTACTAATATATTCATAAATCATAGTATGCAATAACAAAAAATGAACAATATATATAGTGAATGTCGACGGTGGTCTCCGGAATGGTGTGCCGTTTCAACAATGATCTTCTTCTGAACAAGGATGTGTACCTTACATAAACTGTCTTTTAACCATTCATTTATCTTGGTGACATATTGAAAATATCACTGTTGATTCACTTCATCATAAAGCTATGCTTACAGCTAGGTTCTTAATGGGCTATAATTGCTGAATGCTGAATGCAATTATAGCCCATTGAAGACCCTAGCTGTAAGCATAGCTTTATGATGAAGTGAATCAACAGTGATATTTTCACAGTTCCCCCCCCCCTTTTTTTTCGCTGGTCCTATTACTGTGGCAATCCTTGTGACTAGTGTGTGTAGTATAGCCAGGAGATCCTAAGATTAGTTGCTGTAGATTTTCCGGGTTGTGTGGCCGTGGTCTTGGCATTGTAGAACCTGACGTTTCACCAGTAGCTGTGACCAGGGGTCATTTTGTAGAAAAAGAGGTGCAGGATCCCATTAGCATAACTCATTAGCATAACTTATTTGCATATGTGACACCCCTGAAATCACCAGAAGTGTGTCAGAAGGCAACACCCACCGCTCAGGCTCCACTGGACTGTTTTGGATTGCTAGCTATGGGGGGGGGGGACGTGCAGATCTGTCCTTGCAGAGGAAGTAGAGCTTGTACCTGAATAAAACTTGGTCTTAAAGGTGCCACTGGACTGTTTTGGACCGGGGGGCTGGGGGGGGGGCTCTGCAACTTACCTGGCTGCTTCTTGCTCTGACTGAGGGCTGCTGGGAGCAGGGGGTGGGGCTTGTTGCATGTGTCCACCTCCTGGGCTCTTTACTGCCGGAGCTCTGCTCCTGTGTGCTCCTGCAGGAAATGACCCCTGGCTGTGACTGGCATTCTCAGGGGTATAACACAGAAAGAAGGAGTACTCTCTGTGTCCTTCTTTCTGTGTGATACCTTTAAGGATGCCAGTCACAGCTACTGGCAAAACGTCAGGTTCTACAATGCCAAGACAACGGCCACACAACCCAGAAAATCTACAGCAACTACTGAACTCCGGCCATGAAAGCCTTCGACAACAGATCCTAAGACTGTCTGGCAACCAGAATTTCTAGCTCTGTTAGCATTATGCACCGCTAAGTGGAGAGCTAGACTTGTTTTTAAGGCAAGAAATGGTTCCGAGGTGGGAAAAAGAAGAAGGTTATTGGAGGAGGAGGAGGAGGAGATTTGATTTATACCTCGTCCTTCACTCAGAGTCTCAGAGCGGCTTACAAACTCCTTTCCCTCCCCCTCCCTACAACACACACCCTGTGAGGTCGGTGGGGCTGAGAGAGCTCTTTCCAGGACTGTCCTTGAGAGAACAGCTCTGACAGAACTATGGCTCGCCCAAGGTCATCCAGCAACTGCAAGTGGAGGAGTGGGGAATCAAAGCCGGTTCTCCCAGCTTACAGTCCGCACACTTAACCACTACACCAAACTGGTTCTCAAGAAGAGCTCCTGTCAGAACGATGGCTTGCCCAAGGTCATCCAGCAGCTGCGAGTGGAGGAGTGGGGAATCGAACCCTGTTCTCCCAGATTAGAGTCTGCGCACTTAACCACTACACCAAAGTGGCTCCCCAGTTTGCCATTGCCTGCCTCTACATCATGCCCCTGGTCTTCCTTGGAGGCCACCCATCCAGGCCCTGCTTAGCTTCCGAGATCTGACGGGATCAGGCTAGCCTGGCTTATCCAGGTCAGGGCTGCTGTCTTCTGTATAAGGGTGCAACTGTACAAGAGATGTGATACCATTTGGATCAGGGGTCTCCAACCCAACTCAGACTTGGGGACTCACCTTAAAAACAATCCCATTGCCAGGCGCAGCTCCAAGTGTCGTGAAGATGAGAGGTTGAGCTTCTTGCCTTCCTCCCTGCACCATTTCCCATTCTGGAAAAGGCAACAGATTCCTGCTGGGGGAAACGGCACAGGAGTGAAGGCACGCACCCCTTCCTGCCATCCTCACAGTGCTCTGAGCCGCACCAGAGCGACGGAGCCATTTTTAAGAGGAGTCCCATGATCTATGTGTGCCTGTAAGGCTTGTGTCACATGTCTTGTAAACTTGGGCCCTGAGTTTGAGTTCCATGGCCAGGTGGGTGGGAATGATGGTGTCTGTTTCTCCCACCCAGTTGCAGTCAAAGAAGAAGAAGAAGAAGAAGAAGAAGAAGAAGAAGAAGAAGAAGAAGAAGAAGAAGAAGAAGAAGAAGAAGAAGAAGAAGAAGAAGAAGAAGATCCAACACCCAAGGGAGTCTCAGAGCGACTTACAAACTCCTTTCCCTTTCCCTCCCCACAACAGACACCCTGAGAGTTGGGTGGGGCTGAGAGAGCTCGGACAGAAACTGCTCTTTTCCCCCAAGAACAGCTCTGACAGAACTATGGCTTGCCCAAGGTCATCCAGCAGCTGCAAGCAGAGGAGTGGGGAATCGAACCCGGTTCTCCCAGATCAGAGTCCGCGCGCTGAACCACGACACCAAACAGGGAAGAACAAGAACAGCAGATGAGCTAGGAAGACTGAAAATGTCACAAGGGATGCTTAGAAAACAGGGAGTGGCCCTCGCAAACTCTTTTTTTCCAGTGGTATGGCTGTGTCTAGGCCCACCGCCTCCACCAAGTCATTCTTCCCAGGACTTGAAATGAAGAACCCGTGCAGTTCCATTTGGTGATGATGATGAGTTACACCTTTCGGGTGTTATTGGAGAGCAGCCACCGCGTTTTCCTTGTACGAGTTCTGAAAGAAGGAAAGGAAAACAGGACAGTCCCCGGCCAAACCAGTTATGAAGATCTGGCTTCTTAAGCCTCACTCTCTAGGGAATTATGAAATTTGTCTCTTGTTCTGTTGGTACAAGTAATGGTGATTTCACTGCTGCTGGGAGGCAATTATTTGCATCCCATGGAAATGACTTCCTTGTCAGGGAGATTTGCCTGGGCTCTGCCCAAGGGGAAATTTGGGAGGGAATTCGGGGGGGGGAGGACATAAGCAAATAAAAGATTTATTTATTTGATTTATACCCCGCCCGCCCCACCGAGGAAGGCTCAGGGCAGCTTACATAGAATAATATACAAATAACAGTTAAAGATCCACATAACATCACCACAAACAGTTCAGTTAAAACAATTCGATATTTTTAGGTGCTTGCGATAATACTTAGCGATGGCGTACTGTATGAGTGCCGGGAAAGATCTTACTGAATGTTCTGCTCAGTGATATAAACAGCGGCACAGGCTGAAGGTGTCAAAGCCAAGGGACAGGGTTCGATGATTACGATTGCTGATAGAATGGTGGCAGCGGCTCCTTCATTGGAAGCCTGGTGGAAGAGCTCCGTCTCGCAGGCCCTGCGGAACTGCAGAAGATCCCGCAGGGCCCTGATCTCTTCTGGGAGCTCATTCCACCAGTACAGGGCCGCCAGTGAGAAGATGTGACCCTCAAGAACATGCAGCAAACAAAATAAGATAAGAAGAACCTGGGGAGATCAGGCAAAAGCTCCAGCATTCTGTTTCACCAGGTGACCTAAGGATGCTTAGAAAGAGGGCAAGAACATACCTCCTTCATTGTTTTCTCCCCCCCCCATTAGCTACTGCTCAAAAGTACATTGCCTTAGAGGTTCCATTTAGCTGGCTTGACCGATAGCCATTGATGGACCTCTCCTCCATGAATGTGTCAAGACCCCATAAGCTATCTAAGCTAGTATCCATTACCACAAGAGACTGCAAAGAAATCCATTGTCGGTTACGGATTGTCTGAAGAATTACTTTCTGCCCTCGCCCATGAAATCAACTGCCAATCACTTTCGTTGTGTGGCCCCCCCAAAAAAGGATTATCAGAGAAAGAAAGTGCCATACTTCTAAGTTGTTGACTTGTTTAATAAAGGGAACTTTTTCTTTCTTTAACTGCAAGATCTCACATTGCTAGTTCAATGTGTGTGGTAGCCGTTGCTTTCCATTTTGGAAGAACTGTGTGCTTTCTTCACTTTGTTCATTTGTTTCGCTATTACCCGGGCTCGGAAGACCCAGCACCTTTGCCCTTTTTAGAGATCTCTGGAAAATGGAATCTACCCCAACACTAAGGTAAGTGGACTATGAACCAGTGAACGGTCTAGTGTAAAATTATTTTGCCTATGTATTTCTAAGCAAAACTTGCACAATTTATCCGCTTCCTTTTGACAGGTCCCCGCATTTTTGAAGTTTCCTCTTCTGAAATCACATGTGGTTGTGTTGGACTTTGGGGTCCACTTCCCAATTTACTTAAATTGGGGTCCCCAACATTGTGCCTGCAGTTGCCATGACACCCGCCAACAGTTTCTCTGTCGCCTGCCAAGTGTTTTTAGAATACATCAACACAAAGAAACACTGTGATGAAATTGACAATAGCATTTAGTAATTCCTATGAACATCAATAAAAACTTATGCAATGTAGCTCAGGAAATCCTAACATATTCAAGAAAAAGTCCAACATCCTCTATGAGCACCCGGTTTTATACTCATTTCAACAGTCTTCCTCAGGAGTAGTCCTGCTATGTTAGAAGGTGTCAGCCTCTTGAAACAGTTTAAATACTTCTTTTGCTTCCTTCAAATAGTAGCAGCATTAACTTCTTTTTTATTTTCTTCAAATTATTTATTTATTTATTTATTTTCATTTATACCCTGCCCTCCCCGCACGCGGGCTCAGGGTGACTTACACAGGCACAAAAGTGTGATAAAAATACAACAAGTTAAAACAATTAAGGCACAAATGCAGTAAAAGTCAACAGTTAAAACCGTTAAGGCAAAAATGCACATCTCACAGGATACATAATGACTACAATACTTACTCCCTATTGCATATCCCAATGGGGTCAAAAAAGGGGGGGGATGCCATGGGCCACGATATTTCAGCTGGCCAGTCAGCCCGATGTGGCGGAACTGCTCTGCAGTTGCACGGTGGTGGTAGTGGCAGCGGCGACTCCTACTCAAAAGCCTGGTGGAAGAGCTCCGTCCTGCAGGCCCTGCGGAACTGTACCAGGTCCCGCAGGGCCCTGATCTCCTCCGGGAGCTCATTCCACCAGGTAGGAGCTGCCACCCAAAAGGACCTAGCCCTTGTGGCCACAAGCCTGGCCTCCTTGGGGCCCGGGGTCACTAGGCGGTGTTGTGACCCCGACCGAAGTGCTCTTTGGGGCCTGTGTGGGGAAAAGCGGTCCCTCAGGTATGCTGGACACTGGCCATGTAGGGCTTTAAAGGTAAGCACCAGCACTTTGAAGCGAATCCAGAACGCTATATGCAGCCAGTGCAGCGGTTTCAGCACAGGTTGGATGTGGTCCCATCTAGAGGCACCCACTACCAACCTGGCCGCCGCATTCTGCACCAGCTGCAGCCTCCGAATTTGCGACAAAGGCCTTCTTTTTCAAATTATCTACCAGTTCCACTTCAAGTATTTGTACTAGGAGCGAGCCAGTTAATTAATTTCTTAATAGTAGCAACCAGTCCTCTTTTTTATCTGGCTAGTTGTTGTTGTTGTTCAGTCGCACAGTCGAGTAGAAGCCCTTCTTATTTCAAATTGGCTGGCAAATGCTCTCTGTCTCACATTGCTGGCTCAGTGGCTCTCTAGAGCAATAAGAATTTCCTGAGCTACATTGCATAAGTTTTTATTGATGTTCATAGGAATTACTAAATGTTATTGTCAATTTCATCACAGTGTTTCTTTGTGTTGATGCATTTCCTGTACTGTGATCCCTTCTTTGGTTTTCTCAAGTGTTTTTAGAAAGCAGGCAGAGCCAGGTGGGACTTTTGACCACCAAGGCTTCTGATTGGCTGTGCAGAGTGGCTGTTGTACAGCTGATTGGCTTGTGGGGTACAGCCGATTGGCCCAGGTGGGCCTTTAGACCGCCAAGGTTTCTGCTTGGCTGTGCCGACTAGCTGTTGCTTTGCCAGCAGAATCTTCAGTGTGAGGTTGAAGGCAAACTATGGCAGCCATCTTGTGGCTGGCTGAGCCTCCTGCAGCAGGCATTTTGTGGCCGCCACTTGGTGTCAGAAGACCCAAAGGTGTCCATGGGCTCAAAAAGGTTGGGGACCCCTGGCCTAAATGTTGAACTTAATATCACTGTGAATATTTTTTTTCCAGTTGCTACAACAGTTCTTATATATATCACACCTGGTCCTGAGCTCTGCTCAGCTTTTGGGTTACCATCCTCAAGGTGGGACCTTGAATGCTCCTGGAATTGCAACAGAAATCAGTTCCCCTGGAGGAAATGGCAACTTTGAGAGGCAGAATGGTGGCATACAGCCACTGAGCTCCCTCCCCTCCCCAAACCTCACCATCCCAAGGCACTACCCTGAATTTCCAGTAATTTCCCATGTTCCCGTGGCAGCCATTTTCAGCACCAAATCCAAGGTCTCCTTCTCTCTAGTTGGCACCATGACTAACTCTTCCAAGGTGCAATTTAATATATAAAAAAATTCATCTAAAAATGAGGTCTCTTCCTCGTGACCTGAACAACATAGTCCATGAGATGTTGTTGAAGTCACCCATTATTACCCAATGTTCTCTGCTCGTAACCTTCCTTATTTCCTTCTCCGTTTCAGATCAGGGTGTTGGTCAGGAGACAACAGGAACAAAGGGGAGCTTCCAGTAATCTGCTGTAATCAGAGCTACCCTTGCCCAACGGATGGGAGTTTCTTTGAAACGGGAAGATTAACATACTGATTCATGAAGTGATGCTGCTAGTCAAAATCTTGATCACCCCATGGATGGGGAAAACACCTAATTATACCTGAACTATTGCCATGCTGTTCCAAGGTCCTGCACCATTTGAGATTGCCACTGAGACTGGCAGTATTATGCTGACAATCCAAACATATGTCTACGCCTCTGCAACAAGTCATAGCTCATGAAATGGGTAGTATCCAGACAAGGTTTCCTGATTAGTGACGCTGACATAAACTTAGCCTTGCTTCAAGGAAGGAGTTCTGTCTCCACACTGCCAAATCCACTGGACAAAAGTTGTTCACAAGCATTCTGTTGCAAACACACACCACAATCAAGGCAATGTCTTTCTTCTTCTTTTTTTGAGGATGAACTCAAATGACACAAAATAGTGTGCAAGGCTTTCCAAGTTGTCCAGAACTCTTCCTCAGACTGGATATTACACATCATTGCGTTGGCGATGTCACACGCGACCCACTGGGTTTTGTCATGCATGATGTGGCCAACGGGAGAATGTCACTTCCAGGAGACATCATTGCATTCGAGATGTTACCCGATGATGTCCCAATGTGGAGTGGGTTCCCCCACCAGCCAACTGTCAGCTACGCTGCCACGAGTGTGGAGACGTTTTCTAATTGCTTTGCATTCCTTCCCATGCGCATAATTGCTTCAAAGCTGCAACGCTTATCTTTAAAGTTATACTGGTGGAGATTGTGGTGTCTATCGTCCGTGGGAGCTTCTCCATTCCCAGCTTCACAGCCGTTAGAGAGTTTTGCAGTCCCACACGTGGGAGCCTGCCTAATTGGTTCTTGCTAGGGGGGGGCACATACGAATGCCCTATATCCTATGTTGCACCCAGGTAGCCCATCATTCCTAACAGTGTTCTTGTTATCGGATCTATGGCTTTTCAATAAAAGTAAAACCTTCCTGGAAGCGTGTACTTCGTTGTTTGGCTGTGGGCCCTGACACCAGCTGGCCAGCAGCCTATCACAGTCCCCCAAAGTGGGGGGAACCCCGCTGGGACCTGGGTGCTGGCAACCCTACCATTAATTCACCAGACAACCTGGGTTCTAGCCACTGTGTGATACAAAATGTTGGACTGGATGAGCCATTGGCCTGATCCAATATGGCTTCTCTTACGTTCTTCTGTTCAAACCTAGCTTTGCCAGCGATACGAAAATATCTCCTCCCGATCTACCAGTGCTCTTGCACCTCTCTCTGTGTGTGTATGTATGTAAGCGTCGTCAAGTTGATTCCAACTTACGGTGAACCTATGAATAAATGTCCTCCAAAACATCCTATCGTTAACAGCCTTGCTGGGGTCTTGCAAACTGAGGGTCATGGCGTCCTTGATTGAGTCAATCCATCTCATCTTGGGTCTTCCTCTTTTCCTGCTGCCTGGCATTATTGTCTTTTCCAGTGGCTCCTGTCTTTTCATAATGATAGGCTCAGTTTAGTTATTTTTCGCTTCTAGGGCGAGTTCAGGCTTGATTTGATCTAGAATCCACTGATTTGCCTTTTTGGTGGTCCACAGTATCCGTAAGACTCTTCTCCAACCCCAAATATCAGATGAGCCCACTTGACTTCTGTCCTTCCGTCCTGGCATGGCTGCCCTTCCCAGTCTCAATCTCAACCCTGGAAAAAAGACTCACCATATTTTGCATCCTACGGAAACGTTAGAGTGGCCATAATGTTGTCAGTGTGCATACTTTAGCTCATGGCCCTTCTTGTAGGTCTCCAGAAATTACATTGTTAAGAGCAGGGGTCATTTCCTACGGGAGTGCACAGGAGCGGAACTCCGGCAGTAAGGAGCCCAGGGGGTGGGCACATGCAACAAACCCCGCCCCCTGCTCCCAGCAGCCCTCAGTCGGGCCACGAGGAACAAGGAGCAGCCAGGTAAGATGCAGAGCCCCACCCCCGGCCCACCTTCAGGTACAAGCTGTCCCCCCTCTGTGAGGGAAGATCTGCACGTCCCCCCCCCCATAGCTAGCAACCCAAAACAGTCCAGCGGCACCTTTAAGACCAAGTTTTATTCAGGTACAAGCTCTCCTTCCTCTGTGAGGACAGATCTGCACATTCCCCCCCCCCTCAATAGCTAGCAATCCAAAACAGTCCAGTGGAGCCTGAGCGGTGGGTGTTGCCTTCTGACACACTTCAGGTGAGGTCAGGGTGTGTGGCATAGGCAAATAAGTTATGCTAATGAGCTCCTGCACCTCTTTTTCTATGAAATGACCCCTGGTTAAGAGCCTCATCACACAAGACATGTAAAGGAAGTCAGGTTGGGGACTGTCCCCGGCCCAACTCATTACCTGTCAGACCAGGGACTCACCCTAACAATTGCTCTGGGGCCTGATTCCACCGCAGGTGTGGTGTGTCAGGTTTCAGTCTCCCCTCCCTTCCATCCCGCTCCGTCTTCAAGAGTGGCAGAAACATACAGACACTGTGCCTGTTTTTGGGTCTCGAAAACAGTGTGGGAGGGAGGGCTGGAACCCCTCTACCTGCCTCACCGTAGTCCCTAGCAGAATCAGGCCCTGAAACAATTTTTGAGGTGAGTCCCAGGTAGGGTCGCCAGTTCTGGGTGCGGAAATACCTAGAGATTTGGGGGATGGAGCCAGGGGAGGACAAGGTTTTGGGGAGGAGAGGGGCCTCGAGAGGGTATAAAGCCGTAGACCCCACCTTCCTGAGTAGCCATTTGCTCCAGGAGAACGGATCTCTGTCCCCTGAAGAAGATTGTTTGTGATTCCAGGAGGTCTCCAGGCCTCACCTGGAGGTTGGCAACCCGAATCCAGTGTCCGCTAGGTAGCATGAGTTAGGTTGCCCCGACTCACATTGCACGCCTCAAGTTA
Organism: Gekko japonicus; assembly: GCF_001447785.1. NCBI lineage: Eukaryota > Metazoa > Chordata > Lepidosauria > Squamata > Gekkonidae > Gekko > Gekko japonicus. Next base: position 105,927 of record NW_015167663.1, read on the forward strand.
ATGAGGCCCTAAGGCGAGGGGGAAGGAATGACGTTTTGGCATATATCCAGTCTTCGTCTGAAGGAAGGCTTCTTAGGTTGGCGCGATAATTAATTTGGTGCGATAATTAAAACGTTGGACTGGGATCCGGCAGTGCCATCCTAAGCAGAGCTGTATCCTTTTAAGCCCATGGACTTCAACCAAATTGTGTGTGTGTGTTAGAACGTAAGAACATAAGAGACGCCAATGTTGGAACAGGCCAAAGGCCCATCCAGCCCAACACTCTGTGTCACACAGTGGCCAAAAATACCAGGTGCCATCAGGAGGTCCAGCAGTGGGGCCAGGATGCTAGAAGCCCTCCCACTGTTGACCCCCCCCCAAGCACCAAGAAGACAGAGCATCCCTTGCCCCAGACCGAGAGTTCCTGTCTATAAAAAGGTAAAGGTAAAGGTTCCCTTGTTCGAAAGCCAGTCGAATCCGACTCTAGGGTTGCGGTGCTCATCTCCGTTTCAAAGCCGAAGAGCCAGCGCTGTCCAAAGACGTTTCCGTGGTCATGTGGCTGGCATGACTAAACACCAAGGCGCACGGAACGCTGTTCCCTTCCCACCTAAGTGGTACCTATTTATCTACTTGCAATTTCTTGCTTTCAAACTGCTAGGTTGGCAGGAGCTGGAACTAGAGACGGGAGCTCACTCCGCCATGCGGCACACTCGGGTCTCGAACTGCTGAACTACTGACCTTCCACAGCCTGAAGTTCAGCGTCTTAACCACTTGAGCCACCGCAGCTCCTGTCTATACCTTGTGGCTAATAGCCACTGATGGACCTCTGCTCCATATGCTTATCTAATTCCCCCTTGAAGCCGTCCATGCTTGTAGCCGCCACCACTTCCTGTGGCAGTGAATTCCATGTGCCAATCACTCTTTGGGTGAAGAAGTACTTCCTTTTATCTGTTCTAAACCAACTGCTCAGCCATTTCATGGAGTGCCCAGGAGTCCTTGTGCCACCAAGTCGTTTCTGACTTATGGTGACCCTATGAATTGAATGACCTCCAATACTATCTATAGCAGCCGTTCTCAGGTCTTGCAAAGGGAGGGCCCGTGGCTTCCTTGACTATCCATCTCCGGTTGGGTCTTCCTCTTTTCCTGCTGCCTTCCGCTTTTCCTTGCATGATTGTCTTTTCCAGTGACTCTTGTCGTCTCATAATGTGACCAAAGTACAAGAGTCTCTGTTTAGTCATCTTCGCTTCTAGGGAGACTTCAGGCTTGATCCACTCTAGAACCCACTTCTCTATGGACTTAGAAGAGCATTTGTTGTTCAGTCACACAGTCGGGTCTGACTCTTCGTGATCCCATGGACAAGATCACGCCAGGCCCTTCTGTCTTCCGCCATCCTCTGAAGTTGGCTCAATTTCATGTTCGTTGCATCTATGACACTGTCTAATTATCTCATCCTTTGCCGTCCCCGTCTTCTTTGACCTTCAATCTTTTCCAACATCAGGGTCTTCTCCAGTGAGTGCTCCTTTCTCATTTGGTGGCCAAAGTATTTGAGCTTCAGCTTCATTATCTGGCCTTCCAGGGAACAGTCAGGGTTGATTTCTTTTAGGATTGACTGATTTGATCTTCTTGCAGTCCAAGGGACTCTCAAGAGTCTTCTCCAGCAACATAGTTCAAAAGAATCTATTTTTCGGCCTTCCTTATAGTCCAACTCTCGCAGCCATACATGACTACTGGGAATACCATTGCTTTGACCATGCAGACTTTTGTTGGCAGGGTGAGGTCTCTACTTTTTATCCCAGTTTGATGTTTTAATTATGACACCTGTTAAAGGCTTTGAAACTGGCTCTGTGGAATGGTAGTTGTTGTTTAACTCCAGTAAGCCCACAGATGAATGGAGGCATGTGGACGCATGGTTTTGTTGTTTAGGCACCGAGAATGTTATTGCCGTTCTAGCGGTCGACCTGATTCCTTGCGTTATGGTGTGTTTAGGTTTTTGGAAGCCACACTGAGTCCTGTGTAAGACTTGTAGACAGGTGGCGTATACATTGTTGGCAGAGTCATTAACGTAGCAATGGTGCATAACCTGATTAATAGGTAGATAAAGGTTAATGTAGGAATTAACCTACTTGATAGGAAAGAGGAGAGACACAGATAGGTTCCTAACGACTTCTCTAGCTGAGGGAGAGGAAGAGAGACTAAGTGAGGCACTTCCAAGAAGAAGGAGCAAATAGCCATCTAGTGACAGACACGGAACGACACTTAACAGGAGAGAAGGGGCTGAACTCACTGTCCTATAGATATTATTATTCTGAATGCCCTCGCACCTCTGAACGTCTCTTGCCTTGAAAACCGTACGGGGTCTCCATTTGTCAGCGGCAACTTGATGTCCCCTTCCACCACCAATAGATATAATCCTCATCAGATCTTGGAAGCGAAGCAGGATTAGCCCTGGTTAGTATTTGGAAGGGAGACCTCCAAGGAATACCAGGATCATGACGCAGAAGAAGGCAGTGGCAGACCACCTGTGAACATCTCTTGCCTTGAAAACTCTTTGGGGTCGCCATGAGTCAGTTATGACTTGATGGCCAAAAAAAAAAAGGCTTTTGAATACAATGTTTAATAGTCGAGGAGGAGAAGAAGAGGAGGAGGAGGAGGAGAAGAGGAAGAGGAGGAGGAGGAGAAGAAGAAGAAGAAGAAGAAGAAGAAGAAGAAGAAGAAGAAGAAGAAGAAGAAGAAGAAGAAGAAGAAGAAGAAGAAGAAGAAGAAGAAGAAGAAATTGGGTGTCTGTGAGGTTGGTGGGTCTGAGAGAGTTCTGAGAAAGCTATGACAGACCCAAGGTCACCCAGCTGGCTGCATGTGGAGGAGGAGTGGGGAATCAAAATGGTTCTCAAGACTAGTCCTGCCACTGTTAAGGGAAAGGAGTTTGTAAGCCACTCTGAGACTCCCATTAAAGGGCGGGATATGAATCCAATCTCCTTCTCCTCCTCCTCCTCCTCCTCCTCCTCCTCTGTCCCTGGTAGTTCTATCAATCAGGATCATGTCAGGCATAAACATTTTAAATAAATTACACAAGTTCCCCAAAGAAGTTAGCTGTTGCAGATTTTCCGGGTTGTCTGGCCGTGGTCTTGGCACTGTAGGGCCTGACGTTTCGCCAGTCGCTGTGACTGACCTCCTCAGAGGTATAACACAGAAACAGAGAGTACTCCATCTGTCTGTGTGATACCTCTGAGGATGCCAGTCACAGCTACTGGCGAAACGTCAGGTCCTACAGTGCCAAGACCACGGCCAGAACACCCGGAAAATCTACAACAGCTAATGAACTCCAGCCGTGAAAGCCTTCGTCCCCAAAGAAGCTCTCCGACTGTCCGTAGTATGGTGTCGTAGCCAGAAACCCAAGTTCAAACCTGTTCTCAGCTATCAGGGTTCTTCAGAGACAGGGCTGGCTCGCTCACTAGGCGAACTAGGTGTTTGCCTAGAGCGGGCCGGCCCTTAGGGGCACCAAACTGCACCCGGCCCCCCCACCAAAAGCCCCCCTACCCAGCACAGCCCATTCCTGTGACCGGCCAGCCTGTGGGAGTCTCCACCGGCAGGGGCCGTGAAAGGCGCTGAGCAGCTGGGTGAAGCAGCAAAGTGGGTCAGTCGGTGTGGAAATCCTCTGGCCACCGGCGGCAGCACCCAAGTGAGGGGGGGCAATGCACAGGGGGAGGGGGCGGCGCACGGGGGGCGCCAGAAGGGATCCTCGCCTGGGGTGTAAAATAAGCTGGGGGCGGCCCTGTTCAGAGAGTTAGTTCTTCAGAGTACTTCATTAGAGAGCCAGTGTGGTTCGGTGGTTAAGAGCGGCAGTGACGCTAATCAGGAGAACCGGGTTTGATTCCCCACCTCCTCCCCGTGAAGCCTCAGAACTCTCTCAGCCCCACCTACCCCACAAAGTATCTGTTGTGGGAGGAGGAAGGGAATGTAACTGTAGGACTCTTTGAGAAAAGTATCCCAAGTTTCAAAAAAGGGAGGAGGGGTGACCCAGGAAACTACAGGCCGGCCAATCTCACCTCTGTCCCAGGGAAGATACTGGAGCAGATTTGAAAGGGATCGGTCTGCGGGTATCTAAAGGCCAACTTGGTGATCCGGGGACGTCAGCACGGATTTGTCCCCAGCAGGTCCTGCCAGACCAACCTCATTTTTTTCTTCGATTGAGTGACAAGCTTACTGGAGCGAGGGAGTGCGGTTGATGTTGTTTACCTGGATTTCAGTAAAGCTTTTGACAGGGTTCCCCATGATGTTCTGATTGATAAACTAAAGGGAAGAAGAAGAAGAAGAAGAAGAAGAAGAAGAAGAAGAAGAAGAAGAAGAAGAAGAAGAAGAAGAAGAAGAAGAAGAAGAAGAAGAAG
>NW_015167663.1:110953-112463 GCF_001447785.1 Gekko japonicus
TTGATTGATTGATTGATTGATTGATTGATTGATTGACTGGATTGAGAAAGAGGCTATCTGCTTTTCCCCCAATGGGAGCCAAGAAAGTCGGCCAACTTGCAGTGGACAGGTGAGGCAGGGCGGTTCCCAGAGTGAGAAGGCAAAAGAAAAGGGAGGTGAAAAAAAAGACCCAAATCAGCAAAAGCTAATCCCCACCTTTCAGCAAAAGGGAGAGTCAGAAAACCATCTAGTCTTCCCCAGCACACCTGTAATAAAAACCGTATCTGTCTCTGTCCAAGAGGGGGAGAAACCACTCTATTGCTTGAAGAGGAAGAGGTTTGTTATAAGCTCCTCCAGAACAATGAAACTGCAAGCCCAGGCTACTATTTGCCTTCCCCCCAGCCCAGCCCCACCTCCCACAGCCAAGCCCTAGGGTTGGATTTCTGGTTTTACTTGTTTTGCTTTTCTGCTTCAAGCAGCAGTGGGGAAGCAGTAGCAGGGTACAGCAGCAGGGTGGAGGATTCCCTGGCCCCCTGGAGTGGGCCGGCAAGACTAGGGCATTCCGCTTTCTCAGACAGCCACTTGCACCATCTACCGGTGGGTCGATGCATCAGCCTGCAGGGCTGGAATTGTAGAAAGGTTGCCAGGGCGTCCTTTAAAAGAAACAGTCCTCTCTTGCCCTCTAGTGTTCTATAGCAGTAATGCATCAATTAAAATCATGTTTTCTTCCTTCAAATACAAATATTTTTTTCTTTTCTTTCCATAGCTTGGTGTGATGCTTTTTCCTTTCACCCACCTTCATTGCTGGTGTGTTTGTTTGTTCCGAAGCCTGTAAGCTAGCTAATAGTCACAGCAATCTCTGCTGCCACCACTCTTGAAGATTCCATCCTTGAAAACTCTACGAATACAAAGAACTACCACATCAGTGCTAAGGGAGTAATCTACGCTGTGCAATGCCCCTGTTAGCTGATAGACAGTAATAGGGCTACAAACCATATTTGTAATATGGTAATATGGCTACAAACCATATTTGAGAGCCAGTTTGGTGTAGTGGTTAAGTGCGCGGACTTTAATCTGAGAGAACCGGGTTTGATAGCCCACTCCTCCACTTGCACCTGCTGGTGTGACCTTGGGTCAGTCACAAGCTCTGGCACAGCTGTCCTCGAAAAAGAGCAGTTTGTGTCAGAGTTCTCTCAGCCCCACCCACCTCACAGGGTGTCTGTTGTGGGGAGGGGGAGGGAAAGGAGTTTGTAAGCCGCTCTGAGACTCCGAGTGAAGGGCGGGGTATAAATCCAATCCCTTCTTCTTCTTCTTCTTCTTCTTCTTCTTCTTCTTCTTCTTCTTCTTCTTCTTCTTCTTCTTCTTCAAACGCTGCAAAAGAAATGTATCTATGAGCACAAAACCCATGTTAGGACCGGAAAAAAAATACATGATCTGCTTGCAAACACTTTCTTGCCTTGGAAGCAGATCTACCATTCTGGGCATGCTGAGAAAAATCCAACCATAAGAATATAAGAACACAAGAAGAGCC
>NW_015167664.1:0-1183 GCF_001447785.1 Gekko japonicus
GGCATGCAGAACATCCCAGGTTTAATCCCCAGCGCCTCCAGTGAAGAGGATTGCATAGTAGGTGACGTGAAAGCCCTCTGCCCGAGCTCCTGGAGAGCCACTGCCAGTCTGAGTAGACAGTCAGTGGACCAATAGTCTGATTGACCAATTGATGGACCAATAGTCTGATTCCATGTAAGACTGCTTCATATGTACGTGTGGCTTGGTTTTCCTGGGGAGTGGGTCTCAGGAATCCCCTCTCCACGGGCTCTGTTCAAATGCAGCCACAGGACCGAACTGACCCATTCCTAAGACGGAAAGTCATCTTCTTAATCGGTCTTCTGTTTTCTTACACACTTTCCCCCTCCAATAATCAAATCATGCCCACAAGAAAGAAAGAATAGTGGACGCGAGAGGAACACCCCACCTACCCTAACATGGCTACTCCCTTTTTCCTTGTATCCACAGTTCCGCACAGTGACCGGCAATGAATATCTTTTGCAATCAGATAGTGAAGTTATCAGCCAAGACTGGTATCAAGCTATCAAAGGAGTCATCCGGAGGCTGGTGAGCGGAAGCCGCGAGTGGGGAGGAGCTGCCAAGAAACTGTCTTATCCTGACCCAGCTGGGGGATCATAAGGGCTCAATTAAGCATTACGTGTCTTGACTTGGATAGCCCAGGGTAGCCCAATCTCATCACATCTCAGAAGCTAAGCAGGGTCGGCCCTGGTTAGTATTTGGATGGGAGACCGCCAAGGTTTATCAGGGTCGCCGTGCAGAGGAAAGCAATGGCAAGTCACCTCTGAACAACTCTCACCTTGAAAACCCCGCGGGGTCACCATAAGTCAGCTATGACTTGATGGCGAAAAAGAAGCATGATGTGTGAACCCAGTTATGATATTATATGTATTCTGACTGTGACATGGGAAACTCCAGAACGGGGCATATGGCTCCCCCATGGCTGTTTCAGCTCGAGAAAATGGCACAGGAGGGAACGATGAAACTCCTTCTTTCCCCATGCCATGCTTGCAAGCAGGAAGTGGCCCTGCAGCTCTCGGAAACACGGTTCCCCTGATGTTGCATGTACTGCTAGCTGCGTTGGGGGAGCCCCGACCCAGCTTGGGTCACACATAACCCTAAGCGGCTGAGCAAAGCTTGGGCCTGTAGAAGATGTCCAGTAGCAGGTAACATGCCAGGAGCAGCC